>NC_092155.1:55283666-55583666 GCF_045791955.1 Oncorhynchus clarkii lewisi | reverse complement strand
AGTGCGAGTGATGGAAAATAATAGATGACGTTAGTGAGCTAGCTAGCTTGATAACGTTAGCTAACTTCTTGCCAGCTGTCTCTTTAATGATACATCAACTGGCGAAAGTTAGCCAAGTTCATTTACTTCTGTTGAAATTAGACAAAATAAAGGCTACAAAACATTTCCATACAAACAACAGCTGTTAGATAGCGTGCGATAGGGTCTGAATATTTATCTAAATAAGGTATTTCTGTTTTTCATCTTTAATAAATATGCAACTCTTCTATTTTTTTATTTTTATCTTTGTCATTACGGGGTATTGTGTGTAGATTGCTGAGGATTTCTATTTATTTAATACATTTTTAGAATAAGGCTGTAACAAAATGTAGCAAAAAGTTAAGGGGTTTGAATACTTTCCGACGGCACTGTAGCGACATTTAGCTGGTAATTAGACAAATGTCTTGATGTCTGATATAAGAAACCCACATGTTGTTCCGTCTGGGTCTGCTCTAACTACAGACACCAGGTTCATAATCAGAAGTTGACATTCAACTGTTGATCTTTAAAGGAACGCACCTGCATCTCCGGGAGTTCCGCAACAATCACAGTTTGTAGATGGCAGAATAAGCTTTGCATGATTCCAAATGTGTTAGATTGTCTTATGTCGTCCCAGTGTACTCAAGCTTTAAGGGTTGAACTGCAAACTCTCCCAGAGGGAGGCCAATCAAGAGACTGTTTTTAGGACAGCTGATTTCAGGACCGCTGTTTTCAGGAGTGTTAAGGTCAGGATGCAATGATGCTCATCTGCAGATCTCTTTTAACTGGGCAAGCTTGAGTGTTTTATTGCAACTGAAATTGAATGGACAGAGTTGATTTATCTATGATATTTGGAGCATGCTACTGTACTTCGGGTGCTATGATGTAATGAAGTGATGATTCTAAGCTAATGCTAATCTGTGTGAAAGTAGGCTAATGTAAGCCATATTTGTGGTGTGTATTAATCGACCATGATCTTTGGCAAACTTGGGATCCATAGATTTCATTACTTGCCAGTTAAATATTATTTGTAATTTGGACAGACTTCCCCTTTAAATCTACAACCATACAGTACTCTCTCCAACGACATCCCTTGTTTTCTTTCAGTCAAATGCTCAGAAAACTCGCTGTAAAAAAGCTGAAGTAATAAGGTCAACAAAATGTCCCTTTCCATAAGCATCCCTCTTCAGTAACCTACAACAAATGACTGAATTATGATGACGGTGTCATGAGCTCCGTTTTGGGCCAGATGACATTTAGGCTTTGACTCCAGCCTTATTACTGTTACTTGAGTCTAGCCATATTACTGTTGCCTCATTCCACATGTGACATAAGTATGCTGTAAGCGGTGTGTGTTTTCTCTGAGGTGAGAGGCAAGTCTGCTTGTCTGTCAAAAACGTTGGCTATTAAATTATTGCATCTGAGCTCCTAGAGTGTGCGGCTTTCCTTACATTTTTCAAGCGTTCTACTCCGTTAGCCAGCACCTCGCCTAAATAGGTGTGCGTTTCTTTCGCCTCTAGAGTCTGCTTCAGAGAAATACAAAGAAGTTGACACCATCTCTGCTGGAAAATTACTAGGGCTAAACAAGCTTGGGCCCTGTTAATACTTTGATGGGTGGCCCTCAGGCAAAATCAAATTCCTGCTGAAAGTGGTGTTAGCAGGCCAGTAGGGGGCACCCTTTCCTCCGATGCCCCGAAGCAGTAGTGACATGGATATACTGTGCCGAAGTGGGGTGCTGTCATTTGGTTTGGCTGTTAAACAGAAATATCCTGGCCTGCTGTGACGATTTAAGATGCAGAGTGAAACAGTGTTAAAGGGGAAGTTCAGTATTTTAAATGGTTCTTTACCGTCTAACATAAACTTCCCCTTTAACATTTTAAACCTCTAAATCTTATGTCTAGCTTTATTTTATTTTCCATGTTGGAATTGGCTGTGATCCCTCATGAATTTATGTATAGTGAGAGTCCTTGTTGAAAATAGCTGCTGTGCGTTACCCAGCGAGGTGCTGAACATGGAAGATCTATGAGCTGGGTTACCAACGCAATATACAGGGCTTGAGGACCTGGCGAAAGACACAATATTAAATTAATGCACCATGATGATCCATAGTCATCATAACATGCTGGTAAAAAATATGAAAAATATTTGGCATGATATTTCATTCATATCATTACATGCACTCTACATGTACATATAGTATTTACAGAAGCCATAATCACCAGCGGTATGGTATTCCATGAATACCGGGCAGTGTGTAGGAAATACATGTGATGAGAAAAGTGTGAAATGACAAAGCTTAACAGCTTTTTTTAACAGCCCCTCCTTTGGGGATTTAATCTGGGACAAACCTCATCATCAATGATGTGAACCAGCGTCTAATACAATTCATTTCTCCTGTTCCTGCCAGCTCCACACACACACACACACATTCATTCAAACGTGCATACGCACACTCATTCAAACACACACACACTTTGATTTTCCTGGTGCCACCGAAAAATTTATCATTCCTCCATAAATGCAAGAGACTAGAGAGGAGCAAATAAGTCATGACATTGACAACACGTCTCCTTTGTAAATGGATAATTTTACACTTAAGGATAATTTTACACTTAATTTTAGACTTTAAGATTTTAACTGTCCTTGCCACCCCAGACAAAATCTCCACATCTTAGGTCATGAGCGATTGTCGGACATCTCGGCTTGTTCAGTATGACAGGGTCAATGTCTGACGATTAAGTACCACCGGTCTTACGCTCTGATAAAGTCCTTTATCGTGTAGTGTGGCTGGTGTTACGAGCCGATCCCAGTGACTGACCAATAGGAACACGGCCGGCAATGACGCCATGCATTTTTTATTCAAAATTTGACTACAGAGTTCACACATTGTAAAATAAAAACTTGGTGCAAGTAATGGGCTTTGTCTAGTTACAAATAACAAACACACCTGGAATGTCAAAATTGCAATGCTTGTATTGAGTAATGCCAATGTTTTTTGGAGGTGCATATCGCATTCGAGCTATGGTGCTTTATTTCGGCATTAAGCGTTTCCATGTTGAGATGTGCCTCTTCAATATGAGATTTTCATTATGTTGATCGCAAGGCCACAGAGGTAGGAGGAGCAGTGTCTGTCAATCATCAACATAGAAACAGCTTGTTGTTCTTACGACGCCATGCTTGTTGCGCCCAGTTAACGTAGCCTACGTCACAGTTGACGTTACCTCACAAGACAATCCCAGAATGTGACAACAGAACTGAGGCAAATCGTACAATATGTCCAGGTTGATGTCAAGATTTTTATTTGGTCAAATCCCAGAGCGTTACATGTAATAATTGTAATAGACTGATTAAGACGTACTGTGTGGTAAGGCCTATAGTTTGTTTTAAGGTTGAGTGCCCCAGTTACTGTACAGGGGGGAAAAAGAGACTTGCAGCATTTCAAACGCATGCCCCAAGGGAGGCGTGGGGCATGAGGCTTAGAGAACGAAAATGAATGAGATCTGGTAGAGTGGAACAAATGTATTGGAATTGGAGGCTAAAAAGATCCTCAAAGAGCCCTAGATGCAAAGGCGAGTTCCCAGGGGGGAAGGAACTTGGCACAGTGTGGCACGGCCCACATGGATGGGAGGGGGGAGTGGAGGGTGTTTGGACACGAGGACGGAAACATTAGCTCCCTCTCTCTGCAAGGAGCTAATCCATAGTGTAACAGGAAATTTAAAGGAGACAGCCATTTTAGGGCATAATTCCCTTAGTCGCCACCCCCTTCCTCCCTCCTTTCGTAGGCTTGATTGATAGTCTTCTAAATGTTGCTCTACATTTAGATGTAATCAGGACAGTCTTATCTGAAAAGATGAAAGACCCCTCTATTCTGGGATTCATTCCATTTATACTCCATAAATGACACATCATGCTGATGAATTAAGTGGCTATCTCCCCCTGTTACACTGGAAAGTGGCATAATCCATATTTCGTGAAATGGGTGGCTGCAAGAATGGCGCAATCCAACGAGACAAAAATTATAACAGTGATAAATAATGCAACCGCACAAAAATAAGTCACCCGTCGTCGGGACCATAATGGATCAGCTTTAATTAGGTTTCCATGATTTAGATTTACTACTGCCATCCATACTGTGTTGCTTTCAGGCTCTTTTCTTGATTACATTTTTTATTTTACAATTCGTACATCGAAGGCACTTTGGAGGGAGGGAGTGACTCAGTCTTCCAGGGACTTTGTGCAGTACATCAGAGTGTCGCCACACACTCAAGATTTACCCAGCATGCAGCGTGATGAGAGGGTGGGGTCACGGAATGAAGAGGAGGGTCAACCCAGAGAAAAAATAATCGGTGTATTGATGTGAATAGACATTAGTACGGTATCTCTCAGTGTTTGTATATGGGAGGAACCAGTCTTAGATGTGGGAAAAGGGCTTGGGATGAAAATGGAGCGAGTGCCTTGTTGTCAGATCAAACAGTGTTGATATGGAGAGTAGAAACTTTGAAACTTCAATGCCTTTGTTGATATGTATTGGTTCTTTAATGTTAATGCATGCTGTGGGGTTGGGGGAAAGGGCTGTTTTTCAAGTAACAGAAAAGGTGTTGGATGCAAGTTGTCTAATTTTTAATCAATAACTTATTTAAGTAACTTCCTCAAAATGAAACGTTATGTCCCTTTTAAGAATTTCCAAAAATAAATATGTTCCCACTTACAGCACGTAAACACTTGTATTACCATCACGGTGAAATTCAGACACAAATCAGATGTCAGTCCCTTTTCTATATTATTTGTGATTTAAAACAAATCTCCTAAATACATCTATAAATTCCACAACCAACTACAGTTAAGCAATGCTTGTTCACACACTTCATTAGGCAAGCCAATCAATTCACTTATAGTAAAAAGAAAGTGTCTTTCATCCCAAATTGAAATATTCCAGGGAATATATTCTGTTTTACAACTATTCTCACAGTCAGTGGCCAGGATATAAGGGAAACAATAGCAGAAGAAAACAATAGCAGATAGCAGAAAGTGATGGAATAGAGGAGGAGGACCTGCCGTCATTAAACTGCTAAATTACTTTTTGGGTCTCTATAGGTAAATTAACCATCAGGGAATTGTCATCTTGCTTATGCATAACGTGGAAGTCTTGTTGTTTTTCATAGATAAGTTAAAATGGCGGGGTCCTGATTTGAGCCTAACTAAGACCAAAATTATATAGTAAAAAATGGTTGGAGGGATGTTTGTCCGATGATGGTGTTTCAACCATTTGTGGATCCATCTTCAATCCTTTTAAAATTAAATGTGATACCTTGGTAGAGATGATGGCATCTTGTCAACCCATTACATAATATAATGCTTAAAATATTGTACTTAAAACAACCTACAGTTGAAGTCGGAAGTTTACATACGCTTAGGTTGGAGTCATTAAAACTTGTTTTTCAACCACTAGAAAAATGTCTTGATAACAAACTATGATTTCGGCAAGTCCTCTAGGACATCTACATTGTGCATGACAAGTAATTTTTACAACAATTGTTTACAGACAGATTATTTCAATTATAATTCACTGTATCACAATTCCAGTGGGTCAGAAGTTTACATACACTAAGTTGACTGTGCCTTTTTGACAGCTTGGAACATTCCAGAAAATGATGTCATGGCTTTAGAATCTTCTGATAGGCTAATTGACATCATCTGAGTCAAATGGAGATGTACCTATGGATGTATTTCAAGGCCTACCTTCAAACGCAGTGTCTCTTTGCTTGACATCATGGAAAATCAAAACAAATCAGCCAAGACATCAGAAAAAGTATTGTAGACCTCCACAAGTCTGGTTCATCCTTGGGAGCAATTTCCAAATGCCTGAAGGTACCGCGTTCATCTGTACAAACAATAGTATGGAAGTATAAACACCATGGGATCACGCAGCCGTCATACCACTCAGGAAGGAGACGCAAACTGTTTCCTGGAGATTAATGTACTTTGGTGCGAAAAGTGCAAATCAATCCCAAAACAACAGCAAAAGACCTTGTGAAGATGATGGAGGAAACAGGTACAAAAGTATCTATATCCACGGCAAAACGAGTCCTATATTGACATAACCTGAAAGGCCACTCAGCAAAGAAGAAGCCACTGCTCGAAAACCGCCATAAAAAAGCCGGGCTACGGTTTGCAACTGCACATGGGACAAAGATCATACTTTTTTGAGAAATGCCCTCTGGTCTGATGAAACAAAAATGGATCTGTTTGACCATAATGACCATCGTTATGTTAGGAGGAAATAAGGGGAGGCTTGCAAGCCGAAGAACACCATCACAACCGTGAAGCACAGGGGTGGCAGCTTCATGTTGTGGGGTTCTTTGCTGCAGGAGGGACTGGTGCACTTCACAAAATAGATGGCATCATGAGGTTAGAAAATTATGTGGATATATTGAAGCAACATCTCAAGACATCAGTCAGGAAGTTAAAGCTTAGTTGCAAATGGGTCTTCCAAATGGACAATGACCCCAAGCATACTTCCAAAGTTGTGGCAAAATGGCTTAAGGACAACAAAGTCAAGGTATTGGAGTGGCCCTCACAAAGCCCTGACCCCAATCCTATAGAACATTTGTGGGCAGAACTGAAAAAGCATGTGCGAGCAAGGATACCTACAAACCTGACTCAGTTACACCAGCTCTGTCAGGAGGAATGGGCCAAAATTCAGCCATTATTTTTGGAATAATGGAAGGTTCCTGAAACTTTTGACCCAAGTTAAACAATTTAAAGGCAATGCTACCAAATACTAATTGAGTGTAGGTAAACTTTTGACCCACTGGGAATGTGATGAAAGAAATAAAAGCTGAAATAAATCACTCTCAACTATTATTCTGACATTTCACATTCATAAAATAAAGTGGTGATCCTAACTGATCTAAGACAGGGAATTTATACTAGGATTAAATGTCAGGAATTGTGAAAAACTGAGTTTTAATTTATTTGGCTGTGTGTATGTGTAATGGCTCTCGTTGGTAAAAGGAGACCAAGACGCAGCGTGGTAGGTGTATATCGTATTTTTATTGACGACACCAAACAAAATAACAAAGACAAAAAATGAAAGCGCACAGTTCTGTAAGGCAACAGCAACTAAACAGAAAACAAGATCCCACAAACTCAGGTGGAAATTAGAATGCCTAAGTATGGGCCAAAAACAAAGAAATAGAATTTCCTCCTGATGACCATGGATCATCACTGGAGCCTTCGTATGTGGATTCGGAATAGGTCTCACCGGACTGAGAAGACGTACTGGAAGCCTGGTGCGTGGAGCTGCCACAATGCGTCCTGGCTGGATACCCACTTTAGCTCGGTGAGTGTGGAGAGCTGGCACAGGACGCACTGGGCTATGAAGGCGCACTGGAGGCATAGTGCGTACAGCCGGCGCAGGGTATCCTGGGCCATGGAGGCACACTGGAGGTCTGGAGCGTAGAGTTGGCACAACGTGTCCTGGCTGAATACACCCTGTAGCATGTTAAGTGCGGGGAGCTGACATAGAATTTCCCACCCGAGTCACACCCTGACCTAACCAAACATAGAGAATAATAAGGGTCTCTAAGGTCAGGGCGTGATAGTATGTGTATTTAAACTTCCGACTTCAACTGTATATACAACCAATCCATTAGTTGGTGCCCATCTATGTCATTCATTTACATGAGGCCTGCAGATTTCTTTGCATAGGGGATTTACACAGAAACTGGTGAGGAATATGGACTCCGTTCTACTTATTAGTAGAAGGTTGAAGGAAGGTTAAAGAAACTCCTGACAAACTTTGATCTTGCGGTGAAATATCCTTTTCACAAACTAAGTCACTATCTGAGTTTTTAGATCTGAAGGTTAGGATGGAGACACAAATTAAGCTACTGGTAGGGCTACCTTTATAAGGCAAGGTCCTGAAAGGATAGAATTAGCTGCCATAAATGAAACTTTCCATGAACACATCTAATCATTACTTTATGAAAATAAGTAACAGACTGATACTGTACTAAGGAGGACACTCAAATTATTTCAGGTGGCTTTTTGTCTGGTCTGCACCCTTGATTGGATGAATAACATTGTTCAGAAAAGGTCAATTGGGTAATTATAAAACTGTGGCCGAAACACGCTGACGCTGAAGAACGGTGGTCCAGAGAGTCAATCACATCCAGTGCTGTGATATCGACTGGCTTCAGACTAATGTGTTACACATTGCATGTTAGATCTGGCCACAGTTAAAATTCCCCCGTGGCAACAGCATGTTGAGTGATTCTATGAAGTGGAGACAGAGCAGAATGGTAAAGGATTTAGCGACCTGACCATTTGATCAAATCACATTTTACTGTCACAGGTGTAGACTTAACCTTGAAATGCTTACTTAAGAGCCCTTAACCAACAATGCGTTTTTTTCAAATGAAGTAAGAAACAAGTGCTGAATAATAACACAGTAAAATAACAATAACGAGGCAATAAACAAGGGCTACTGGTGCAAAGCTGCCTGCCACCCAAGACCTCTATACCAGGCGGTGTCAGAGGAAGGCCCTAAAAATTGTCAAAGACCCCAGCCACCCCAGTCATAGACTGTTCTCTCTACTACCGCATGGCAAGCGGTACCGGAGTGCCAAGTCTAGGTCAAAAAGGCTTCTCAACAGTTTTTACCCCCAAGCCATAAGACTCCTGAACAGGTAACCAAATGGTTACCCGGACTATTTACATTGTGTGCCACCACCCAACCCCTCTTTTACGCTGCTGCTACTCTCTGTTTATCTTATATGCATTGTCACTTTAACTATACATTCATGTACATACTACCTAAATTGGCCCGACCAACCAGTGCTCCCGCACATTGGCTAACCGGGCTATCTGCATTGTGTCCCACAATCCGCCAACCCCTCTTTTACACTTCTGCTACTCTCTGTTCATCATATATGCACAGTCACTTTAACGATACCTACATGTACATACTACCTCTATAAGGCTGACTAACAGGTGTTTGTATAAAGCCTTGCTACTCTTTTTTCAAATGTATTACAACTGTTGTTTTATTTCTTTACTTACCTACACACACATACCTTTTTTTTGGCACCATTGGTTAGAGCCTGTAAGTAAGCATTTCACTGTAAGGTTTACACCTGTTCTATTTGGCACACGTGACAAATAAACTTTGATTTGATTTGAAATGGTCTCGGCTGTTTACATCATCCCAGGGCACTGTGAACAAGACATTCTAGACACACACTCCACAATGAATTTGAGGGTTTGTCAGCATTTCAATTCGTAAATTCCTGTACATTACCATAATATAAGTGATAAATCTAGTCATATATTATTCATAGAATAGTGATTATTTGCCAGATTTTCAACCATAAAAAGCTGTCATTAAATTCTAATTAGTTCTACATGAAGTAACAAAGAATCTGGCTACTTTAATCATACATATGTATTAGGCTAATCTCGCAAAACAGTGAAATAAATAAACAGAGTGGAGAGAACTGCCTCAGAGAAAAACGTACTTACTTACTGTTGATCACAGACAATACTACATAATAATTAGGAAGAGAGCATGCCGCTTCTCTGGTGATGAATTACTGTCTCCACAAGTGCATTTTAATTATAACCGTTAGATCCCACATTCTTCCATGTGTGTAAGGTTGTGTTTTTTTTCTCACCCAATCTAGCAACTGCACTGACTGTGCTTGGTGGAGCTGTGAGGTCACTCAGACCTGTCTAGGGAGATTTGCCTGTTGACGGTGAGAGAATGGAGATTATTAATTTAATGGGTTGCCAGATGCGAACACAGGGCTTTTGACACAGCCTGTCTGGCCAGAAGGGGAGGCAAATTACTTTTCAGTGAACGGAGGTAATCTGTTGACCATAATATCTTCAATAACCCTGGGCCTTGCATCAACCCGTATGGTCAGAGTTCCGTCAGATCAGGCCGGCTGACATCTTGAAATAGACCGGAATTGTGTCTGGGACACTGAGTACCCCTTGTTTAAGACACGCAACATAATAGGGGCTTTGATTTAGAGGTTGACCGATTTATGATTTTTCAACGCTGATACCTATACCGATTTATTAGAGGACCAAAAGAAACTTGATATAATACATCAAAATCAAGTTAGTCTCAAATAAATAATGCAAAAACAAAGTGTCAGAGAAGAAAGTAAAAGTGCAATATTTGCCATGTAAAAAGCTAACATTTAAGTTCCTTGCTCAGAACTTGAGAACATATGAAAGCTGGTGGTTCCTTTTAACATGAGTCTTCAATATTCCCAGGTAATAAGTTTTAGGTTGTAGTTATTATAGGAATAATAGGACTATTTCTCTCTATACCATTTGTATTTCATATACCTTTGACTATTGGATGTTCTTATAGGCACAATAGTATTGCCAGCCTAATCTCTGGAGTTGATAGTCTTGAAGTCATAAACAGCGCAATGCTTGAAGCACAGCGGAGAGCTGCTGGCAAATGCAGGAAAGTGCTGTTTGAATGAATGCTTTCGAGCCTGCTGCTGCCTACCACCGCTCAGACAGACTGCTCTATCAGATATTGAATCATAGACTTAATTATAAAATAATAACACACACTTGGGTCATTAATATGATTAAATCCGGAAACTATCATTTCGAAAACAAAACGTTTAATCTTTCAGTGAAATACGGAACCGTAAGTCTAAATATTACATTGCACATTACACTGCACAACCTTCAATGTTATGTCATAATTATGTACAATTCTGGCCAGTTAATTACGGTCTTTGTTAGGAAGAAATGGTCTTCACACAGTTCGCAATGAGCCAGGCAGCACAAACTGCTGCATATACCCTGACTCTGCCTGCACAGAACGCAAGAGAAGTGACACAATTTCCCTAGTTAAACTTCTTAGGGCTGCAATCCCATTAACGGGATGTTATGACAACAGCCAGTGAAAGTGCTGGGTGCCAAATTCAAAACAACAGAATTCTCATAATTAAAATTCCTCAAACATACGTCTTATACCGTTTTAAAGGTAATCTTGTTGTTAATCCCACTATAGTGTCCGATTTCAAATAGGCTTTACAGCAAAAGCACCACAAACGATCGTGTTAGGTGACCACCAACTCACAGAAAAACCCAGCCATTTTCCCAGCCAAAATATCTCAAAAGTTGCCTGTAAACTGGTGACATCCAGTGGAAGCGGTAGGAACTGAAAACAAGTGCCTAAGAAATATAATTTCCCAATGAGACCTCACTTAACAGACAGAGACCTAAAAAAAAAAGAATTCTGAACGGTTAGTCCTCGGGATTTTGCCTGCTACATAAGTTATGTTATACTCACAGACATGATTCAAACAGTTTTAGAAACTTCAGAGTGTTTTCTATCCAAATCTACTAATAATATGCATATTTTATATTGTTGGCATGAGTAGCAGGAAGTTGAAATTGGGCACACTATTTATCCAAAAGTGAAAATGCTGCCCCCTATACCTTAAGAAGTTAACAGGTACCGCATTGATTATATGCAACGCAGGACAAGCTAGATAAACTAGTAATATCAACCATGTGTAGTTAACTAGTGATTATGTTAAGATTGATTGTTTTTTATAAGATAGGTTTAATGCTAGCTAGCAACTTACCTTGGTTCCTTGCTGCACTCGCGTAACAGGTAGTCAGCCTGCCACGCAGTCTCCTCGTGGAGTGCAATGTAATCGGCCATAATCGGTGTCCAAAAATGCCGATTACAGATTATGAAACTTGAAATCGGCCCCAATTAATCGGTCAACCTCTAGTTTGATTGAACAAAAGCAGGGATTAACACTCGGTGACTGGGTGGTTTACTCAGAAGATGTATGGAATATTTAACTGTCCTTTTTATTTTAGACGGGTGAAGGGGGGGTCTTAGACTCCGGATTGACTCCAAGGAGGGCTTTGTCTTTGACAGCTCTCAATCGGCATCCTGATCCTGGAGACTTTACTTACTCTTAAATAGTTGCCGCCTACACCTGATAGACTTGATTGTTAGAACCAACACTTTCCCTTGCATGATGCCATCAGTAGCTAGGTTTCCATCCAATTGGCGACAGATTTTCATGCCAGTATTCAAAAATCTGCATCAAGAAAACATGGTGTGTTTCCACCAAATGAACTAGTTGATAAAAATCAATGTGTGATGATGTTTTCATGTACCGAATAAAAATCAAAGTTCCATATGTTTCCATCACATTTTCAACTCTACTGACAGTTTTGTCACAAAAACTGTTGCGTTAAATAGCAAATGTGCCTGCCCTGGTCTTCGCACGTGCACTCCAGTCTAGCTAACAGACCGTGATACAGTGCGGGTAGGCGGTGAGGGTAGGCTAATCTACATAATGAGATTATTATGCATGAGTGAGAATATATTTATTTGTCAAACAGCAGTCAAGCATCAATCATGTTACCAGAATCAGACACCTTGATACTTGTTGGAGAGGAGCATCAAGATCACCGTGCACTTACGTACACCACCCTGTGAAGTTCATCATGTTATTTAATCTGTATAAACTGCATGGTTTCCTGAGTCGTTGTGGGAGGTCCACACACCATATCGTCGCGTGACTCCAAGTTTCTTTCGATATGGTTATTATATCTATATTTACTCAAAGGTGTTTCCACCTCCATTTCTCCCATAATTCATTTTACCAACACAAATATCCCACCATGCCGAACATACAAATTATCTATCAGCATTTATAAAACTGTAATGAAACTTAATGTTTCCATCACAGCTGCAGTGATTGTTTTTTTGAACGGTATGACATTACTTGCATAAAAACTGGATTGAAACGTGGTTAGTGTCTTACATCAGGGAAGGGAAACTCTGATGGTGTAACGTGTATAATCCCGGGTACCAGGAGCGGGCCGGCTGTGAAGCTGTCAAGCCGGCTGAGGCGTGGGAACCTGACCAGCCGGCTGAAGCGCGGGAGCCTGAAGAACCGGCTATGGGACCCTGCCGAGCCTATCGAGTCTTGTGAACCTGTCAGGCCAGCTGAGGCAAGGAAGCCTGTCAAGCTAGCTGAGGCATCCTCGATCGACTCGGCAACGGACGCTTGACGGGCCAACCGGGTCTTGTAAGCCTGATGAGCCAGCTGAGGCATCCCCGGTTGCTCCGGTAGCGACACCCGGACCCCACATCACCTACACCAAAATAAAAAATAAAAAAACACTGCCTGATACTTCCATTTGGTGAGACGTTATTCTGTAACGTGTACCTGGGAGTTGGGAATCAAGTACAGGGAATGACTAACAATAAATAACACAAGGAACAACACAAGAAACACGAGTAGCGTACAGACATGAAACACTGAAACAGAAACAATAACGCCTAGGGAAAGAAACAAAGGGAGTGACATATATAGGAAAGGTAATCAGGCAGGTGATGGAGTCCAGGTGAGTCTGATGGGCGCTGGTGTGCGTAACATTTTTTAAATTTATTTCACCTTTATTTCACCAGGTAGGCTAGTTGAGAACAAGTTCTCCTTTACAACTGCGACCTGGCCAAGATAAAGCATAGCAGTGTGAACAGACAGCAACACAGAGTTACACATGGAGTAAACAATAAACAAGTCAATAACACAGTAGAAAAAAGAAGAAAAATAATATATATATATTTTTTAAAGAGTCTATATACATTGTGTGCAAAAGGCATGAGGAGGTAGGCGAATAATTACAATTTAGCAGATTAACACTGGAGTGATAAATGATCAGATGGTCATGTGCAGGTAGAGATACTGGTGTGCAAAAGAGCAGAAAAATAAATAAACAAAAACAGTATGGGGATGAGGTAGGTAAATTGGGTGGGCTATTTATCGATGGACTATGTACGTTGGTGACAGGTGTGCGTAATAATGAACAGCCAGGTGACCCCGAGCACTGGAGAGGGAGTATACGTGACATCATGAGTGGCTGCAGTAGCTCGCCAGTCTGCATACCCACATCCATGCCCCCCCCCCCCCCCCGCCCCCCTTGACAGCAGAGAGAAAAACAAACTTTGGGAGTTAATTCCATAGAGCTTAAAGAACATGATATCTGAGTGAGAGTGACTAACAAAATCAATGGGCTCCCCCGGTTGGTAATTCGACCATGATCACTACAAGTTTCAATATCTGGCTAGACTAATTTACCAATCAAACCTTTTTTAGTTGACATCGGTAAGTGACTGAAGATAAAAACAACCATATTTCAAAATTGCACATTGTATATTCTACTATTCTAAATGAATGGGCCTACAAAAGGGGGGCCAAGTTGCCAATCCCTGTCTTACATTTTAAAATATGCACTGTTCTTACACTATGTTACAGTTGATAGTCTTGTATTCTTCTCCACTGAATTGTCTAGACACATTACAATGTGATATGTAATGTTTTTAGTACCGTTCAAAAGTTTGGGGTCACTTAGAAATGTCTTTGTTTTTGTCCATTAAAATAACATCAAATTGATCAGAAATACATTGTAGACATTGTTAATGTTATAAATGACTACTGTAGCTGGAAACGGCTGATCTACATAGGCGCACAGAGGCCCATTATCAGCAACCATCACTCCTGTGTGCCAATGGCACGTTGTGTTGGCATTAGAAAACGTTTTTGCAATTATGTTAGCACAGCTGAAAACTGTTGTTCTGATTAAAGAAGTAATAAAACTGGCCTTCTATAGACTAGTTGAGTATCTGGAGCATCAGCATTTGTGAGTTCGATCACAGGCTCAAAATTGCCAGAAACAAAGACCTTTAATCTGAAACTCGTCAGTCTATACTTGTTCTGAGAAATGAAGGCCAACATCCCATAGTCACCTCTTCACTGTTGACGTTGAGACTACTATTTAATGAAGCTACCAGTTGAGGACTTGTGAGGCGTCTGTTTCTCAAACTAGAGTACTTGTCCTCTATGTAGATAGTCCATAAAAAATAATTCGTTTCCAGCTACAATAGTCATTTACAACATTAACTATGTCTATTAACTAAAAAATAGCTTTTCTTTCAAAAACAAGGATATTTCTAAGTGACCCCAAACTTTTGAACGGTAATGTATATGCCACTATAATTACACTTAGATAACCTACAGTTAACATGATCAGAAATGTTAAAACACCATAAGAATATGCACCTGCTAGACAACAGTGTTCAATGTCCTCGCGTCAACGTTAACATTTACCTGTCCTTAGTATTCATCCTCATCCACCTCAGATGTGGTTCCCTTTTGGACAATGAAATGTGAGAGGAAAACAACTTTGATTTGTCTGGGCGGCTGTCTTTAAATTTCTTTCGAGCAAGTAACGGTGGCGCAATCATCTTTTAATGGCCTGGCTTTGAAGGAGCACGCAGTGGCCTTTGGCTGATAGTCCTGCTCATTGATTCGGCTCTGGATTACTCTGGTCTCAAGTTGGTCTCATCCACAGGCTATTGACTGCAGCCACAGACACTATCCAATCAATATTTGAGAGTGCACTATAGCAGTTGTAACACCATTGCAATTTCATTGATCCCTCTTCAATTCCACATAAGGTTAGAGAAAGAATAAAGTTTTCTTTGAGTGAAACAAGACTCCCAAGGCTATGGTTTATAGGCAATTTTCAGCCAGCGGGAGCAATCTTCTGAGAGTGGTCTTACAGCTTGTTATCATCCCATAGTTGTTCACATTTCTGAAAATCCTTAACCTTTTGTAAAGGGAGCCTGTCTCTGAGAACTTGGCTTGTTATAAAGATATTTTTACAAAGAAAACACCCCATTGTAAAGTATGTCAGGTTAGTTTTGTCTTTGAATATAAATAGTGCAATCATTTCTAATATAGGTGGGCAAGAAAACAGTCTATGACACACCAAATGCAAGTGATCAACAGTTAGGCCTACATGCCAGTTTGCGACATCATATGGTTCTAACCAGCTAAATAAATCTTTGCATGTTGGCTAGGGGGCAATTCCATGGTAACAGAGTGATGCTTAGAGTCATATTTCTCACTTTAAAAGGTATGTCAAACAAAAACTCGTGCAAAGTTAAACAAACTATACAACTCTATACACAAGAACTGCTTTTAACAATTTCTAAAGAAAATTTTGCAAAAGCACATTTACTTGAAGAACAGTACAGATGCTAAGTTTGGTAACAGAATGATGGCACATACAGCCAAAACCGCCATAATGTTCTTCAAGTAAATGTGTTTTTGTAAATGTTCAATGGACATTGTAAAACTCGAGGTCTGTCTCACTCTGTTACTGTAGAATTGCCCTAGGTTAAATACTTATTTCTGAAACCCCTTTCAAAAAAAATGTGATACTCGTTTTATTGACCAACATGATTAGATAGCTGATAAAACTAGCCTCAGGATGCAATATCAGACAAACCACGTTGTGATGCTGCCCGAAAACCATCAAAACCTCATTCAGTCGGAGTCTGACACATCACCTTGTTTTTCCCTCTGTGTCATAGAGCAATGTGCTGCTCCTCAACAGCATATCGATGTGTACAGCACCATGAAATTATGTGTCAATACAGTACTCAATGTGAGTGAAGCCACCTGTGAATAATGTGAAACCCTAGCAGAGGCAAAAAGGATCACGACACATTATATTGCTAAGTGCGTGAATTGGACCATATTGTTGCCCTGCCTGAGCATTTGATATGCAACGAGTACTTTTGACTGTCAGGGAAAACGTATGGGAGTACAAAGTACATATTTTCTGAGGGATGTAGTAGAATAAAAGTAAAAGTTGTCAAAAATATAAATAGTAAAGTACAGATACCCCCACAAATGACTGAAGTAGTACTTTAAACCACTGGTCAGTAAGCACAAACGACAGATGCGTATTTGCATTTAGGAACAACCCTCAATGTAGGCTGGCATGTAGAAAAGGCAATCAAGAAAAAAAAGTTTTTGTTGTTGTAACATACCATACAATTCTGTCTGCTAGTAAAAGCATTTAGCTGTATATAGAATGTTGGACAATGCATTGCATAAGGATGAGCTACTGTACTCAATAGTACAGTTACTGCATATTTTATAATAGTTATAATATACAGTTTTGTTCAGTACTGTATATTAACTACATTAGCATGATTAACAATATAGGTTAAACACTATGAATCAAAATGTCATAAAAACAAACATTTACTCCTAAAACCCTTGTATTTGTCCCCTGTTTCTCTGAGGAAGTCGACACAGGAAGTGAAAAAAAAGTAGCTTAGTGACGTAGCAGAGCCTCCAGATTGGGCTGCCATTGAAACGTGCCCAGCCAAGGTGACGTGGCGCCACACTAATCTGTATCTGTGCTGATGGAGAGGATAAGGTTAGAGAAGACCTCAGGTGCACGACCCAGAGCAGCTGTTCCTGGGCCAGCTACACATTTGCTGGCTGCGATCGGACAGCCCTCTCCAGCTGAGCATGGGTCTGTTGTCTGTGCTATATTTGATACGGCTGTGGTTAATTAATAGGCTTCTATTAATAACAATGGGAGCAGTTAGAGATCTCTTTCCTCACAGCTCCCTGCTGTAGAGTAGAATAGCCTGACAGCCATTTGCACTGCATTATTGATGAAGCCAATGGCTCTCAAAGAATTTGAGTTTTGTTTCTTTCTCTGTATTACCATTACATTTCTTGGTAATTTTTACTTGATTGTATCACATACATTTGCATACATTAAGACTTTGTAAAACCTGGTGGTGTCATGGTATGAAAAAAGGTTTCACTTCATTTTGCTGTCCATTCTGAGTTGCTGATATCCTCCAGGGGTTGGATGAAGCTGTGCTGTGATTTAGCCAATGCAACAAATCTCCCTTGTCAGACTCCCCCAGTTTAAGCCAATGGTATGAGTGCTAAGTTGAGGAGTGTGGGTAGTTGGCTAATGGACACAGTCAATTAATTCCTAATACAGAGGTGAGGGAATTTCAGGACATCTAGAGACAACATTACCCTCCCAAAATCGCCTCCTCAATTGGTCCAGCAGCAGTCTTCAAGTTGGTCAGTGATTCCGTGCAGCTGACTGGCTTCACTTACCTTCCGTGACCCATTAAGGAATCAGGAGAAGCTATGGTGACCTGGGGCATTTCTGGACCGCTAAGTGGTTGAGTGAGCGCAAGGATTTTCTAACTTCATTTTGACAAAATTTATGTTCCCGTAATTGATGACCCACCATTCCTAGATGCCTGAAAATGTTGTGACTGCTGACTGAGGTACAAAGTACAAAATTGGGTCAATACAAGGCAATGTGGTAACAGCTGAGTCAAAATGACTGGTTGACACTTGACAAGCGGGCTGACCATTATCTAAAAAATAAATGGGCAAATAACAGTCATTATGTAGCCTACAGCTGATTTATTAGTTTGATACAACAACGACTGGCTCCAGAAACAGGATAATCATCCATTGGAACATTTGGCTATCTTATTAACATCTTTCACTCATCCACACATCCTTGCACTGCCGTTCCTAGATCAGAATCACATGTTTACTTGATGACAGTTGGCTCTGCCCATGCAAGGACTAGCTGCCCACGACAGGCACTGTTGAGCTGACTCCATAAGCCTGCCTCTGGGTATGGTGCAGTACTGTTGTTGCCATGGTGCAGCGATAACCTGTTCAGAACACCCGCTGGCCAAGCCTTATATTCTCTCAATAAAATTTAAATGGATTTAAACCCCTCAATCCTGTTGTAATTCTCTGAGTGCCAAGAAAATATTCTCGGGTTTTGGCAAGTTGTATTTGGTATAACTGTTTTAAGTGGAGGGCCCTGGGTCATCAACATGTTAATACTGTCTGCTCTGGCTCGTCAAACCATGTTAATTCGGTCTTTGATGTTAGCTATTAGTTAGGCTTATTGTCAATTTCATGGAGAGTTGTTTAGTAGTCCTGTTACACTGCCTACAGAAAGTATTCACACACTTTTCCCACATTTGGTTGTGTTACAGCCTGAATTTAAAATGGATTAAATTGAGATGTGTTCTTACTGGCATACACACAATACCCCATAATATCAAAGTGGTTTAATGTTTTTAGAATTTTTTACAAATTAATACAAAATTAAAAGCTGAAATGTCTTGAGTCAATAAGTGTAAGAACTGACGCTGGAGATGAGAAGCAGGTACAGTGAGTTGAACATTTAATGAATGGACAAGTGACAGAACAGGAACAGCTTCAGAAAAAAACGAGGGAACAAAATGACAATAACGCTGAAGCGAGCAACAACTTCGGGAAAAGACAGATATACAGTAAGGGAGGTAATGAAAGCAGGTGATTGAGTCCGTAGTGCTGGGCAGCCTGGCACCCTCGAGCACCAGGGAGGGAGAGTGCAAGCCCGGAAAAAAACCTCACCAATGCCCATTACAGCCCAGAAGGAATGTGGACAAACTCAAACATCGTGAGGCCCGAGCAAAGGAATCCCACAGAGCCAGAACGCTCTGCTTAAAGACATTGTTAAAAAAAATAATGCTTCCTGATTGTTTGTTTTTAGAAACAAGGGAGGTCATTGGTGCGTCAAGTGACACTGACACAAATGACACTGAGAAGTCAGGACTAGGACTGGTCACGACCGTATTATGGCGCCATAGTAAAATGGTGCCGGAAGAAATGGCAGCAGTTTTACGGGCGCCCAACCAATTGTGCTATTATGCAGGGTTTTTTCGCAGTATTTGTAACTTATTTTGTACATAATGTTTCTGCAACCGTATCTTACGGCAAAAAAGAGCTTCTGGATAACTGGACAGCGATCACTCATCTCAGATTAGACAAATATTTTTTCTTCAACAAGCAAGACGCACAGGACATTCTCCAAACACCCGACAGGAACAACATCCCCTTATTTGCAAGAGGACGTGACGCAGGTATAGAGGACAAAGAGCCGGATGCCTGGTCAGGACCCGACGAAGGCGACTGGGAAAGCTGCTGTTACCGTCAATACTACTCGCCAACGTGCAATCATTGGACAATAAATTACATGAGGTACGATCACGAATATTCTACCAACGGGACATCAAAAACTGTAATATCCTATGTTTCACGGAATCGTGGATGAATGACAACATGGATATTCAGCTAGCGGTATATACGCTGCACCGGCAAGATAGACAGCACACTCCGGTAAGACGAGGGTGGGCGGTCTGTGTATATTTGTAAACAACAGCTGGTGCACAAAATCTAAGGAAGTATCTAGATTTTGTTCGCTTGAAGTAGAGTATATTGTGATAAATTGCAGGCCCCACTACTTGCCTAGAGAGTTATCAGCTATAATTTTCGTGGCTGTTTATTTACCACCAGAGACAGATGCTAGCACTAAGACCGCACTCAGTCAGCTATACTGAATAAGGAAATAAGCAAACAGGAAACCACTCACCCTGAGGCAGCGCGCTCCTAGTGGCCAGAGACTTTAATGCAGGGAAACTCAAATCAGTTCTACCAAATTTCCATCAACATGTAAATGTGCAACCAGAGGGAAAGAAATTCTAGATCACCTGTACTCCACACATTTCCTCGCCCTCCATTTGGTAAATCCAACCACAACTCTATCCTCCTGATTCTTGCTTGCAAGCAAGAATTAAAGCAGGACTCGGTCTATAAAAAAGTGGTCAGATGAAGCAGATGCTAAACTACAGGACTGTTTTGCTATCACAGACTGAAACATGTTCCGGGATTCTTCCGATGACATTGAGGAGTACACCACATCAGTCACTGGCTTTATCAATAAGTGCATCGAGGACGTCGTCCCCACAGTGACTGTACGTACATACCCCAACCAGAAGCCATGGATTACAGGCAACATTCGCACTGAGCTAAGGGGTAGAGCTACCGCTTTCAATGTGCGGGACTCTAACCCGGAATCTTACAAGAAATCCTCCTATGCTCTGCAACGAACCATCAAACAGGCAAAGCGTCAATATAGGGCTAAGATTGAATGATACTACACCGGCTCCGACGGTTGACTTATGTGGCAGGGCTTGCAAACTATTACAGACTACAAAGGGACGCACAGTCGCAGGCTGCCCAGTGACACGAGCCTACCAGACGAGCTAAATCACTTCTATGCTCGCTTTGAGGCAAGCAACACTCAGGCATAATTGAGAGCATCAGCTGTACCGGAAGACTGTGTGATCATGCTCTCCTTATCCGACGTGAGTAAGACCTTTAAACAGGTCAACATACACAAGGTTGCGGGGACAGATGGTATTACCAGGACGTGTGCGCCGGGCACGTGCTGACCAAATGGCAGGTGTCTTCACTGACATTTTCAACATGTCCCTGATTGAGTCTGTAATACCAACATGTTTCAAGCAGACCACCATAGTACCTGTGCCCAAGAACACAAAGGCAACCTGCCTAAATGACTACAGACCCGTAGCACTCACCACCGTAGCCATGAAGTGCTTTGAAAGGTTGGTAATGGCTCACATCAATGCCATTATCCCAGAAACCCTAGACCCACTCCAATTTGCATTCCGCCCAAACAGATCCACAGATTATGCAATCTCTATTGCACTCCACACTGCCCTTTCCCACCTGGACAAAAGGAACACTTATGTGAGAATGCTATTCATTGACTACAGCTCAGCGTTCAATACCATAGTACCCTCAAAGCTCATCACTAAGCTAAGGATCCTGGGACTAAACACCTCCCTCTGCAACTGGATCCTGGACTTCCAGATGTGCCACCCCCAGGTGGTGAGGATAGGTAGCAACACATCTGCCACGCTGATCCTCAGCACTGGAGCTCCCTAGGGGTTCGTGCTCAGTTCCCTCCTGTACTACCTGTTCACCCACGACTGCATGGCCAGGAACGCCAGGCTGTCACAAGAATTTTCAATCCCAATGATAATAACTAACAATCAATAGCTCTGACCAATCCCCAAGGTTTGTAAGACCATGGGTATAATAATAATTACTCAAAGACTCAGCTTATGCAAAAGGTTAGTGCAGTTTATTCAGAGAACGTTCTAAAGTCAAGAATACAAAGACATCCATTTTATAGCTGCGCACATACTTCCACACAAACAGTAGATATCCTATGCACATACTTCCACACAAACAGTAGATATCCTACGCGCATACATACACACAAACAGTAGATATCCTACGCACATACTTCCACACAAACAGTAGATATCCTACGCACATACTTCCACACAAACAGTAGATATCCTACGCACATACATACATACACACAAACAGTAGATATCCTACGCACATACTGTCCCACTACCCAGCCGACAAAGATTATGGAGACCTTGGGACCTTGAGACGTACTCCCTGTCCTTTCCCAAATCTCTAGTCATATCGGCACCGAAATTTGCTCAGACAGTCTGTGTGTTTAAGATAATATTACCTATGGTACAGATATATTGTCATACCCTTCTTCTGACTAAAAACTACAAGCACTGATATATAATTCTACTGGCTAAAACCACACACATCATTAGAATAATCTCATGATTCTAATCAATTTCATACGATTATATGGCTTCAGTGTGGAATATTCTAGTCATTAATTTAAACCTATAAATTCCATCAACACAGGCACAACACCATCATTAAGTTTGCAGACGACAACAGTGGTAAGCCTGACCACAGACAACGACGAGACAGCCTATAGGGAGGAGGTCAGAGACCTGGCCGGTTGGTGCCAGAATAACAACCTATCCCTCAACGTAACCAAGACTAAGGAGATGATTGTGGACTACAGGAAAAGGAGGACCGAGCACGCCCCGATTCTCATCGACGGGGCTGTAGTGGAGCAGGTTGAGAGCTTCAAGTTCCTTGGTGTCCACATCAACAACAAACTAGAATAGTCCAAACACACCAAGACAGTCATGAAGAGGGCACGACAAAGCCCATTCCCCCTCAGGAAACTAAAAATATTTGGCATGGGTCCTGAGATTCTCAAAAGGTTCTACAGCTGCAACATCGAGAGCATCCTGACTGATTGCATCACTGCCTGGTACGGCAAATGCTCGGCCTCTGACTGCAAGGCACTACAGAGGGTAGTGCGTACGGCCCAGTACATCACTGGGGCTAAGCTGCCTGCCATCCAGGACCTCTATACCAGGCGGTGACAGAGGAAGGTCCTAAAAATTGTCAAAGACCCCAGCCACCCCAGTCATAGACTGTTCTCTCTACCACCGCATGGCAAGCGGTATCGGAGTGGCAAGTCTAGGACAAAAATCCTTCTCAACAGTTTTTACCCCCAAGCCATAAGACTCCTGAACAGGTAATCAAATGGCTACCCGTACTATTTGCATTGTGCGCCCCCCCTACCCCTCTTTTTACGCTGCTGCTACTCTCTGTTTATCATATATGCATAGTCACTTTAACTATACATTCATGTACATACTACCTCAGTTGGGCCGACCAACCAGTGCTCCCGCACATTGGCCTCACTACTTTATATAGCCTGTCTTTTTACTATTGTTCACCTAATACCTATTTTGCACTATTGGTTACAGCCTGTAAGTAAGCATTTCACTGTATTCGGCGCACAGTGACAAATACACTTTGATTTGATTACGAGTCATGACCACAGTCAAATTCCATGTGACCTTTGAGTCACGGTAACTATGCTTCTCAAAAACTGTGCTCTGATGCCGCTGATGGTCATTAGTAGGCTATCAAACTTGCTAACTGCCAGTAGCTAATAGCCTGCTACTCAGCCCTCTCTTGTCCCTCTAATCATGCTGACATCAATGCAAATGCAATCAAAAATCAAACACTTCATGGATCCTCTCCTCATAGCTGGTTGACGGATTGAATGAAGTGCAACATTTCTATAGGCTATGCTATTAAAAAGAGGATCTCATCAACATTTTATAGGCTAGGCCTACTATATTTACATCTCAACTTTCCTAATATTAAGCACATTGCTATGCTTTACAACTGGAGAAGCCTACCTGGCTGGCATGAAAATGAACCACAGAAAAGTTTCCTCCATTACAGATCACTTATTTTTTTCCCCTGTCCCGACAGGTGCATGATAATGGCCCGTTCTAAATTAAAACATATTTCACATATTATTTAGTATATGTAAAGAAAAAATCTAATTTAGAACAGTCTGATGAGGGAGAATGATGCCCAGCCTGTGCAGTATAAGGCACAAAATAGTGCATACATTTTTTTGTTACTTTTTCAAATCATAGTCACATGCATCATGTAGCCTGCCTAGACCATAGGCCTATATGTTTTAATAGGTTTTTTATAACAACTAAAGTGGCCAAATAACTCTAAAAGTAACCTATAGACCTAGGGCTTTTGGAATTTGGTTAGAGAGCCGATAACCCCAAGATCTTATAGTGAAATATCTGTTCTTATAAGCCCAATCATTGCACAATCGTGTGTGAAAACAAAGTTTGACTAGCCACTATTTAAAAGAGGATCCCAGCTGTTCTCTGCTGTATTTATTGCTCCATTCTTAAAAATTAAGCACATTCACATTAATCTGTTTTACAGCCAGTGTAGCCTAACTGGCATTTTAAAAACATAACCGCAGGAAGTGCTTCCTCCATTAGCTATTCAAGTGCAGGCTACTGATAAAAAAAAAAATTGTGGGTCATTTTAAATAACAAATAATTTAACACATACAGTACCAGTCAAAAGTTTGGACACACCTACTCAATCAAGGGTTTTTCTTAATTTTACTATTTTCAACATTGTAGAATAATAGTGAAGCTATGAAATAACACATATGGAATCATGTAGTAACCAAAAAAGTGTTAACCGTTTCATATGTGAGTTCCAAATATCTCTAACAGTCGAGTTAGAATGCTCTCTCCATTCCAGAATGTGATTGTTACGCAACAGTACATTTAATCCGCGCTGCCCTCAAACCAAGGCACGCAGCCTGTTTCAACTGGTCAATTTAAAATTATTTTCAAAGAACAGTTTGAATTGAGGTGTGTTCCGCCTCCTCATTAATTCACATAAAAATAATAATTTTTACTTTTGCGAACAATTCCTTTTCTTGACATTTCTGACCCGGACAAAATTCCCCAAGCACTTCCCAATTGTTTGTGCAGTTCAAGTCTGCAGACATACAGTGGGGCAAAAAAGTATTTAGTCAGCCACCAATTGTGCAAGTTCTCCCACTTAAAGAGATGAGAGAGGCCTGTAATTTTCATCATAGGTACACTTCAACTATGACAGACAAATTGAGAAAAAAAATCCAGAAAATCACATTGTAGGATTTTTAATGAATTTATTTGCAAATTATGGTAGAAAATAAGTATTTGGTCAATAACAAAAGTTTATCTCAATACTTTGTTATATACCCTTTGTTGGCAATGACAGAGGTCAAACGTTTTCTGTAAGTCTTCGCAAGGTTTTCACAGACTGTTGCTGGTATTTTGCCCCATTCCTCCATGTAGATCTCCTCTAGAGCAGTGATGTTTTGGGGCTGTTGCTCGGCAACACGGACTTTCAACTCCCTCCAAAGATTTTCTATGGGGTTGAGATCTGGAGACTGGCTAGGCCACTCCAGGACCTTGAAATGCTTCTTACGAAGCCACTCCTTCGTTGCCCGCGCAGTGTTTTTGGGATCATTGTCATGCTGAAAGACCCAGCCACATTTCATCTTCAATGCCCTTGCTGATGGAAGGAGGTTTTCACTCAAAATCTCACGATACATGGCCCCATTTATTCTTTCCTTTACACGGATCAGTCGTCCTGGTCCCTTTGCAGAAAAACAGCCCCAAAGCATGATGTTTCCACCCCCATGATTCACAGTAGGTATGGTGTTCTTTGGATGCAACTCAGCATCTTTGTCCTCCAAACACGACGAGTTGAGTTTTTCCCAAAAAGTTATATTTTGGTTTCATCTGACCATACAACATTCTCCCAATCTTCTGGATCATCCAAATGCTCTCTAGCAAACTTCAGACGGGCCTGAACATGTACTGGCTTAAGCAGGGGGACACGTCTGGCGCTGCAGGATTTGAGTCCCTGGCGGCGTAGTGTGTTACTGATGGTAGGCTTTGTTACTTTGGTCCCAGCTCTCTGCAGGTCATTCACTAGGTCCCCCCGTGTGGTTCTGGGATTTTTGCTCACCGTTCTTGTGATAATTTTGACCCCACAGGGTGAGATCTTGCGTGGAGCCCCAGATCGAGGGAGATTATCAGTGGTCTTGTATGTCTTCCATTTCCTAATAATTGCTCCCATAGTTGATTTCTTCAAACCAAGCTGCTTACCTATTGCATATTCAGTCTTCCCAGCCTGGTGCAGGTCTACAATTTTGTTTCTGGTGTCCTTTGACAGCTCTTTGGTCTTGGCCATAGTGGAGTTTGGAGTGTGACTGTTTGAGGTTGTGGACAGGTGTCTTTTATACTGATAACAAGTTCAAACAGGTGCCATTAATACAGGTAACGAGTGGAGGACAGAGGAGCCTCTTAAAGAAGAATTTACAGATCTGTGAGAGCCAGAAATCTTTCTTGTTTGTAGGTGACCAAATACTTATTTTCCACCATAATTTGCAAATAAATTCATTAGAAATCCTACAATGTGATTTTCTGGATTTTTTTTTCTCATTTTGTCTGTCATAGTTGAAGTGTACCTATGATGAAAATTACAAATTACAGCCTCTCTGATCTTTTTAAATGGGAGAACTTGCACAATTAGTGGCTGACTAAATACTTTTTTGCCCCACTGTATGCGCATCTCCAGTCAGAACAGGATCTGCACACACGTGTTCACATTTTCCGTCTGTTGCCTACATCGCAGTCATTGTTGTTTTCATCAATAATAATAACTTTGGAAATGTGTGCATTTCTATCAAAGT
The DNA here is from genome assembly GCF_045791955.1 of Oncorhynchus clarkii lewisi. Classification (NCBI taxonomy): domain Eukaryota; kingdom Metazoa; phylum Chordata; class Actinopteri; order Salmoniformes; family Salmonidae; genus Oncorhynchus; species Oncorhynchus clarkii. The sequence continues at coordinate 55,556,888 of NC_092155.1, read as the reverse complement.
GTCTTATTACATAATGATACTTTATTTATGTCGATTCTACTGTAGCTTACTGTATGTATGGAGCATAATATATTTGTGTATATTCCTTATAACCGCGGACACGCGAGTTAACGTTACTCATTTCATAACCTTTATGGTGTTATATTCAATCATGCTTAGGTAGCTAGCTACATTAGCTCTGTAGAACAATGCTTATTGTGGCAGAGAAGTATTAGCTTGTGTTGTATTTTGAAGCTACCCTGGCCTTATGACTCCCAAGTCTACAGCACTCCATCTCAGTGCTAGAGGCATCACTGCAGACACCCTGGTTTGAATCCAGGCTGTATCACAACCGGCCGTGATTGGGAGTACCATAGGGCGCCGCACAATTTCGCCTAGCGTTGTCCGAGTTTGGCCGGTGTAGGCCGTCGTTGTAAATAATAATTTGATGTTAAATGACTTGCCTTGTTAAATAATGGTTGATTAAATGTAAAAAAATATATATATGACCATGGTTTGTTTTCATTTGGCCTATTTAGCATAGCTTTGTTCTGCCCTGCCTTGCCCCCTTGTGGAACTCAAAAGTGACTTTTTCTGACTGTTATAATATTGTTTTATTGCTATATCCTTATTGTATTCTAATTGGTAATAATTCCTCTTTATTCTGTACTTTCCGAATCGACAAACACTATTTGCCAATATCATAACTGGAACTGGAGCTGGACATCTTTGAAGATTGAGGCCAGCTTTTGTATGCTAGCGTACACTCCTTAACAGTTTTACTGGATGGAAACACATAGGCCAATATATAACAGTTGTCTATTTTATTGCAGTATTGGTGGTGGTTGGTTGAACAACCACAACAACAAAAAAATTAATAGAGGGAAAAAAATGAATATGCATAACCCATATTTCATATTCATGCAGTGGCTGAACAACAACTACATTTCCACCCCCACCTCTGAAAGGCATTGTATCATGGCAAGTCTGTCAAGTTCAGTTCAGTCAGTCACTAATTGCTTCAGAAGTGCTCAATAGTGCTTGAGCATATGATATTCCCCAAAGCATGGTGAAGTAAATAGAGGTGTATCACAAACTAAACACATGTATTTGTCAACTTCCTCTGCTTACTTCTCCTGGTGGCAGACAGGCAGACTTTGCAGTGCCTCCGTGTGCGAATACCTTGAGCAGCAGTTTGAGGGACTTTGCAAGGAAAATGCTGTGCAGTGAAGCGCATGGGGATTGTTCGCAGCAGGACGACCCCAAGTGGATGGGCACCGAGGGGTGTGGTGCTCCTCCAGCAGCTCTCTCATGAGGTTCTCTCTGTACATTTGGTAGGTAATTACTTTACCTATGAGGGAGTGGGGAGGATGAGGGAAGGAATAGGATGACGAGGCAGTGGGTAGGTGGGTGAGATATTGTCACTATAATTGCATAATGCAACTGTATGTGATTTGTGTGTGAAATGTACGCCAATTACAAAAAAGACCTTATCAGTAATCATCTCACCTGTTAGTTGGCGGTGAACTATGTGGCCATTGAGGGCAGCAGTGTCGATCAGATGGAAAAAATATCTTCTTATGCCACTTGGTCGTTTTCCAAGTGCATTCCACAAAGCTGTTCATCATGTCCACCTTATCCACTGCCCCCATTTTGAGGTTATAGTCAAGCAGGTTTGATTTTTTTCTCTCTCCCGTCAGGTGGTCCACTTTCCCTGTGGCTGACATGGTTGCTGTATGGACAGTGGAGAGGACATGGAAGTCTCGTTTGTTATACCACTTTACTGCCAGCTGTTGACCGTTCTCCTTGAACTCCACCTCCCCTGTCTGCATCTTCCTGCATCCGAATGCCGGCATCCCCTTCCTGTTCGACCTAACTGTGCCACAGGCCCCTGTGCTGTTGGAGAGCAGAAGCTGGAAGAGTTTGGGACTGCTCTACCAGTTGTCCACATACAAAGTGTGTCTCTTGACGAGATAAGGAGCCAGCATGGTCATAATCACGGACCCGGACCCAAAGCCCCTTATAATGTTGGATGTCAGTGGTGGACCCTGTGTAAACTATAATGTCCTGGAGAAATCCTATCTTCACGTCGCACATGAATGACAAATAACTTGACCCCAAACCTGTGCCTTTTGAAGGGAATATATTGACGGAACGCCAGCCTACCTTTGCATAACATCAGGGACTCATCAATGCAGGCTTCATTTTGTGCTTGCAATGCACAAAGACCCGACCAAATGCTGATGTCAAGCTGGTAAGAACATTTCTTATTTTGTATAACGGGTCATTTAGGATGGCAGTAGCATTGTTGATGAAATGCAGGCATCACATCAAAACTAGGAAGTGGTCTTGGGAAAAGAAGGTGGCAAAGAAGGGAGTTGCAAACATAGGATCTGTGCTCCACACAGAGCCTACAATGGCATTTCCATATTCTCAAGGCCGTGCCGAGTTCAACGAGATGCCCCGCTTGACCGTAGCTCACTCTGAGTGCAGCGACCTTGAAAAACAGAAGGCCCATAATGAAGCCTGGTCCGAAATGTCATTTGCTTTTGGGTGACAGTGAGATAACCGTTAGGGTGAGATGCACAATTCGACCGCAGGTACATTCCTGAGGTCCTCCCGATCAGTGCAGGCCTAACCTTGACCGTGTTGCATTAACCCTTAGCAGTAAATCAGGGTTTTTTTATTAATCTCACAGATTACAATGACTTCTCTCCCCATAGGAATACATTGCTTGCTCCTCTAAAGTCAACCTGAAGCCTATGTGGGTTATGAATGCCTTATGAACCTGTCTTCGATGACAGTCCATCAGGCCACTATGAGGTCTATCTGTGTCAATTCTAAGCTTCCTGAAGCAACCGGAAGTGGTTAAAATCACCCTAAAAGTGTTTTTCCATACCCAACCTGCAGTTTGATAGAAATAGTGAATTCAACCCTGTGTAAATCAGTCAGTTCTTAACGTAAATACTTAAAACTCAGGATTCTGTAAAAGCATACCCCAATGAGGGTATGTCTTTACTTTTAGCTTCCTGTGCCAACCGGAAGTGCCATAATTGGTGTCACAGGGGCTGTTTCGAAGGGTTAATTAATTAATATTCATGATGATAATTGTAATCCATATCGTATCACCATCATAGTTACCTTTAACATAATTGAAAACCACATCCCAGCATTTCTATAGCAATTGCTGTTTCACATGATCATGAAAGAGACCTTGCATTACTCTAGAGACGGCTTCACTACAGTACAAATGTATTCCGTACAATATGTCATTATTCCCCAATGCCCCTATTCTGATATCTTCCCCTTGCTTGTTGTAAACATATATAAACTTGTAGACAAATACATAAAAAAGATAGACAAACAATAAACACATTAAATTAGAAAACAGTTCTCAACAATAGAGAGAGAGGGAGAGGAGAGAAAGACTGTGAGAGAAGAGCGAGATCAGGTGTATGTACAGTGGGGAGAACAAGTATTTGATACACTGCCGATTTTGCAGGTTTTCCTACTTACAAAGCATGTAGAGGTCTGTAATTTTTATCATAGGTACACTTCAACTGTGAGAGACGGAATCTAAAACAAAAATCCAGAACATCACATTGTATGATACAAATGACAGACCTCTACATGCTTTGTAAGTAGGAAAACCTGCAAAATCGGCAGTGTATCAAATACATGTTCTCCCCACTGTATAAGTTCGTATGTGTATGCAAGCATGTAATTGAGTACTGAGTATGTGTGTGTTCATATCCACTTCATAATGCTGTGATATTTTTACAGTTCCCATACCTTCTTTTTTCATAACCTGAAGTCCCTGTAGAATTTAGTACAGCCATGATGTTATGGAGCTGTCTCGGAATAGCTGTCCATCTACAATGATAAAGGCACACTTACCATTCTCCCTTTGTTGTCTTTGTACCAGAGACAGTCTCTTACGACGTTCGTTTATCTCCCTTGGAAATTGGTCATTGAGACCGAATTGGATCCCTTCCCATGCTTTTGATCAGCTCCTTTTGTTAGTAGTGTTCAAATTTTGTGATGATTGGTCGGGGGCCCTTGGTGTTGTCGCTCCGAACTCTAAGTCTGTGTACTAAGGTAGAAAGCCACCTTGTTTACAGTCTCTATGGTAAGTTTCAAGGTGGATTGCATGAATTCTCTGATCGCGCCCTCTGAATTATTGGATGCATCCGCAGGAATCCCAGAAAAAAATAAATTTTAGTACGCATGCTACGACTTTGTAGGTCTAGTAGTGACTCACCCTGTTTGCCCTGAGTAGACAATCCATGTTGGAATCTTGGATTTTTACCTTGCTGGGAAGGTCTTGTTTTCTCTTTGGAGCGTGAGAATTTCACTCTGGCTGAACTCCAAACCCCCTCAGCCCTGCTACCTCCTCACACAAATTGTCCAGTGTTGCATGGATTCCAGACAGAGCACTAGCCTCTACGTCAATGGTAAGTAAATTGTCCGTGTCTGTAGACTAATCTCTTTCTTTTTTTTGTCAGGTTAAAGTTATCTTGTGAGGTGGTCAGATCTTTCCATGATGGAGTATGTTCCTCCATAGCGTAAAGCTATTGGTACTCATTGATCTCCTTAGTATCCAAGTTGGCTCTTTACAGCAATCAGTTGTTTAACAAAAAGATAACAATGAGTCTTTCCCACAATGACAACAGGTGTCTGTAGTACAGCCAGCTAGCACTTGCAGAATCCACGCAAAAAAAGGAACACAAAATAGATTTAATGAAAATGTTTTAATATAAACAATAAATCGAGTGTAGACATTACAATGTTCAGTTGCATGCTCTGATGACGTATCTCCCATCTAGAGCATGGTGTTTGTAATGCTAGGCTTGTGGGTTCAAGTCCATACACTACCCATCATTGCGACCTGTATGCTCTCGTTGGCTGACCCTCGCTTCAAATTTGTCGCCAAACCCACTGGCTCCAGGTCCCCTATACGTCTTTGCAAGGTAAAGCCCCACCTTATCTCAGATCACTGGTCACCATAGCAGCACCCACTCATAGCACGCGCTCCAGCAGGTATATATCACTGGTCACCCCCAAAGCCAATTCCTCCTTTGGTCGTCTTTCCTTCCAGTTCTCTGTTGCCAATGACTGGAACGAACTGCAACAATCTCTGAAGCTGGAGACTCATATCTCCCTCACTAGCTTTAAGCATGAGTTGTCAGAGCAGCTCACAGATCACTGCACCTGTACACAGCCCATCTATCTACCTACCTCATCCCCATACAGTATTTATTTATTTATCTATCTTGCTCCTTTGCACCCCAGTATCTCTACTTGCACATTCATCTTCTGCACATCTACCATTCCAGTGTTTAATTGCTATATTGTAATTACTTCGCCACCATGGCCTATTTATTGCCTTAACTCCCTTATCTTACCGCATTTGCACTCACTGTCTATAGACTTTTTGTTTTGTTTTGTTCTACTGTATTATTGACTATGTTTTGTTTATTCCATGTGTAACTCTGTGTTGTTGTATGTGTCGAATTGCTATGCTTTGTCTTGGCCAGGTCGCAGTTGCAAATGAGAAATTGTTCTCAACTAGCCTACCTGGTTAAATAAAGGTGAAATAAATAAAACATTTAAGTCCTGGACTCTGACCTTGTTATGATCTTTTGCCTGTCCATGACCATTCTCTTGCCTGCTGCTTGGATTATAATAAATATTAGAGATTCGAACCATCTGCCTCCCGTGTCTGCATCTGGGTCTCGCCCTGTGCACTTATAAACACAGCATGTGCGCACTCTCTCTGAAGTTGTGTAAAATATCCTTCCTACTTTATTCAGCTATGTTCAATTCTATTCTACTTACTATAAAACTTTATCAAATAATGCCATGGGAATTATAGACAAAGCTTATCTGCTAAATTACCTAGTGTAACCCACAGTCATATGCCATAGCCAGACCAGGGCCTAACATAAGGACAAAACAGAATATGGTATATGGGCAGCCACTTCTTTAGCCCAGTGATTTGCCCTTATACAAGTCTATGATTTATTTCATCTCTAGCACACAATCTTCTCTCTCCTCTCTTGTGTGGCTGTGTAGCTTGATCCCTGACAGGGATGGCTGCCACTCTGTGTGGGGGGGTGAGTTATTAACCAAAACCACCAGATCAGAAAACACAGCCAGAGAGACTCCACCAGACTCAGGGATTCTCATCACCCTTAAACAAGAGGAATTTACCTCCCTGTCATCGAAACAAGAGGGACCTCTCACCATGTGGCATGAATACATAGAAATTCTGTCGCCGTGAGCGTCTGAGTGGAACATGGCTGCATTTCAACACACTCCCTGTTAAACAAAGGAAAAAGCTCTTTGTTTATTTAATGAAGAATAATAAAAAAACAAATTCTGCCGACTGAACTCAGCAGGTGTGGGGAAGAAAAATCGACATAGGAAACTGCATTACTGATTACCTCGGCCTCTTCTTTCTAATACTGCTTTTTCTCCCTTTGGAGAAGTCTAAACATGTCCACTGATGCACAGCACTCTCTAAGTGGTAAGCAGAAAGTTTGAATAAAGGCTGAGTCATGTAAAACATCTTGTCATGCATGAGTGCAAAGTATACCATTAGCACGTCAGAGATTTTTTTTTACCAATGCCGAGTGGGGCTATGCGAGGCCAGGGATATCAAAGGAATTTTGAGTGCTCCTCAAAATTCCTTGAGACGAAAACACATACAATGCTATTCAGAGACATATTGAACAAAAAAACGATCACGTCACTGCAACGGCGGAGGTGAAAACAAACAAGGAAGTTGTTGAATCACTCTCCTGCTTGAAGATCAACATGTTGTGGAGGATTTTCGAGGCGAAGTCAACTTGATGATTGGCGCCTTGACCTTGATACTCAGCTAACAACTACAGGAAAGGGTCACCCTTTTACTCTGACCCTTATGTTTGTTCCACACATGCAACGTCAATCTTCCTTCCTTTGTGGAAGGAGCTCACTGAAGTCATTTTCACACCCTCCGCTCTGAGTATACTGTCAAAGACTCTCTGACATCAGTGCTTTGCAAGACCTATTTTGAACCACCTTCCTACATCTCTGCCATAGCCTTACAAAATGTCAGTCACATACTTCAGAGCATTGTCTTCTTCGTTGAAACAACAACAAACAGAAACGGGCGTCAGCTAGCCAGCTGTTTGACTCTTCCCTTGAGGACGTTGACAGCACTATATTTCCTGTCTCCGTCAGCAAAGCGCAGTCTCTGGCATCAGCGCGGGATATGTAAAGCACAGAGACAGCTTCACGACCCTTACAAGTTTTTACGAGAAACAACAATGTTTCTCACATCATTTGTGTTGTCTCGGAAAAGCGTTTCAAAAGGTCTGAAAAACATTCTTGATGACAATGTGATTGCATTTTCAGAATTGTTTGACACTATTTGAGACTAACAGCTCTTGGTGTCAAAGCATTTTTATCCCATCAAAGCTTGACACTTTGTAAACAAGTTTTTAATCTCAGAGCAAGTGCTTTTTCCATGTTGTCAAATGTAATTGGCTGGCATAGTGCTCGGTGCTTACGTAATTTCCATTAAGTGCCCTGCCTTGTTGACATTCAAAGTAATGTGTACTGATTTGATCTAAAATTCTATCAGCATGACAAAACATCCTCCGTGAGAGAAACATCCTTGCATCGTTTCTTAGAATTTATTGATGTCAGACATGTTTCAATACTAAAATGTAGCATTTTCTATTTTATTCAAATGTTTACCTGGGCATAGTTGATCTCACAGCATAAGCCATTGAGTCCTGAAGGACAGGATTGCACTGAAATGTATTCTTCTGATTATTTTTAATTTGAAGACGTCTATTGATTTTATACATTATGTTGCTGGTGTTTGTCTCCTAAATGCGGAATGCTTGAACCATAGCTTATGAAATATGAAACCATAAAAAGCATCTCGACATCCTGACATGTCAACACTGATTATATTTCCCAACCTTGAATGTTCCCTCTTCATAATCATTGGCAGAATTTTTAGAACATGGAATGATGTTTACATTTACTCCGAGGATTCAAATTCCTTGGCTTTGGAGACATGATTGAGTGTCATATTACGTCCTCTTAGTGAGTCGTTGGTCATAGTTGCAGACACCAAAACAAATCAATGGAGACATATTTACAGTGATTCACTATCTGAAACCGTAGCCATAGTGATATGATCAATAGAATACAGGGAGTGAGGCATCCAACTGAATGTTAGAACATAGCTGAGTATTAGCATGTAGTTAATTTGCTTTAGTTTTAGCATATAGCTGAAGGTACCTGAGTGTTGGTATATAGCTAATGCTAACAGAGTGTTGTCATGTAGTCGATTTGCTATAGAAATTATGAGTTCAGCACAGGGACATGCCCATGTTTTATTACAGGGGGAACCAGAAAGGAAGGCTGAGCAGATTCACTTAGTCTTTTTTTTAAAGAGCTCAGCCATGTGCTCATTGTCAGCAACAACCACATCATCAACATTAAGGGACATGGGCAGCTGTGAGGAGAAGGGTTTATTCTCCAGGTCAGAATAGCCTGAGTGAACTTATTTCTCATTTGCCTGAATGATAGCCAGTCGGCCTGAGTATGTGTGTGCCAAGCCTTTCACCAAATGGAATTCTTGAGGTGGGGTAACTCTGCCAGATCACTGTCGAACCAGGGGCTGAACCTGTTTTTCATTCTCATTTTCTTTATGGGGGTGTGTTTGCTAACAATACCTCTGAAAATATCAAAAAAGATGGTCCAAGTGTCTTCGACAGAGGGGATCAAGCTGATTCTATACCAATTTACAGAGGCGAGGTCATGAAGGAAGGCTTGCTCGTTAAAGTTTTTTAGCAAGCATCTATTACAAATTAGGACAGGTCATTTCTCTGAGCTGCCATGACGAACACAGGCTGTAAAACAGTGATCACTAAGATCATTACGGAAAACACCAGACTGATATCTATCAGAGTTGTTGGTGAGGATAACATCGAGTAGCCTTTTCTACGTGTTGGAGTCATTCCTTGTGGGATTAGTAATAATTTGAGAAATATTTAGGGAGTCCCATTGCTTTAGGACTTGGTCAGGTTGTTTAAGCATGTCCCAGTTTAAGTCACCTAACAGGGCAAATTTAGACTTAGTATAAGGGGCCATGAGAGAGCTTAGTACGGTACAGGCCTGTGCTGATGGTGGACGAAAACACCCAGCAACAGTCAACAAAGAACTACTTGAAAGATTAATTCTTAAAACCAGCAAATCAAATTGTTTGGGGACAGATATGGTGGAGACAACCGAGCACTGAAGGCGTCCCTTTGCCACTCCACCACCTTCGGAAGATCTGTCTTGCCGAAAAAGGTTATAACCAGAAAGGTTAACATCAGTGTTCAAAATGCTCTTTCTTGTCCACGTCTCAGTAATGACCAACACATCTGGATTTGAGCTGTGAACCCACTCTTCAATTGATCAATTTCAGGTAATGGAAGATCAACCGTGTAATTTAAATCAACGGATATTCCCATTCAAGTCAACATTCTCTGGTGTGTGGACCTCCAAAAATCTTTGTGGTACCATTTGAAAGTTGACATTTAATTGTATTTATCAGCTAAAACATGACACCTACCCTGGCATGTAAAATAGGGTCTAAGCATTAAGTTTACGTTTTTTTTTAGATCATTGACGTTAAATGTAGAACAACAAAAAAATTATAGAAATTAAAAAGTAGTTTGACAACCCTGTTTGTAAGCTTTTAATTTCAAATCAAACTCAACTGTATCATATTTTCCAGTGATGAAGTCATGGATGTCTCATGGTATTGTGGGGTATGGAAAATGAGTCAACTTTAGGCACCTCTATCTCCTGAATGTTTTGTCATTCAGGTCCAAAAAGTTACTTTCTGGCCAATTCTACCATAGGCAAATATACATAGAAAATGTATTTCAAATCAAAAGGGGAGCAGTCAAAAAGTTATTGAAATCAAATGGAACTACCCTACTGAAGGCAGTAAAGTAGTCCTTATGTGTAGAACTTTTGACACTTGCTCAGAGGATTTGATAGTGCAGCTGACAATGACAAATTTATTCTGATTTCCAATAGTGCATGAGACGCCAATCAATTATTGACAATTGTCATCAATACATATAAATAGGCCTAGAAGAATCACCTAGAATTCCGTATGGTGTTTGTTTTCTCCAACCAGATGGCTGTCACAGCCTATGATGATAAATAGTGACAGCAGCAATTGATGCAGTATGTCCACAAAGGACACAAGAACATGCTAAGTAAATCTATTTTCATGATCAGTTGGTTAATCCTGTAAGGAATTATGTCAGTCCGTCATTAACCTACAGTAGTTTAAATGTAAGCCCACCCCGCTTATTCATGAAGCTCATTCTTTCACCAGTTTCCTCATTGCCAATGCTGTTTTGAATGAAAGTGCAATTTGTTAATTATTAATTGATACATGCACTTATGCCCCACAGAGATGATGATAGGCCTTCAGGAATTCCAGAAAATTCCAAATGGAAGAAGTCCTCTGTTTTTCAGTCACAAAGGCCGAATATTAATGTAAGGAACGTAAAAATGACAGCGTTGTTGTAGACACTAATGGGCCAAGACAATCTATTGATGTTAACCTCATACTGGACACGAGTATCCCAAGCGTATCTGCACTGATCCTTTATAAAAAAGACAACAACAAAGGGACAGATCTCCTTTACCAGATGCATTACCCCATAACTCACATATGGAATAAGGGGTCTTAGCGCTGGCACTCTCACTCAATCTAAATTGCCTCTATGGATTTCCAAAATGTACTGATCCTGCCAAAGATTCCATTGCTTTATTAAGTCTCTTATGGGGATACCACTGAAGCAACATGTAATGGACAGGCTGCCAGAGGAGAATGTTAGGAATCGGTGTATTCATTACTTGCTCTTTGTTGATGCAGTTGTATAGTGGGCCGTGATTAAGTGACAAAGTTTGTGGACTGCTCAAATTTGTTTTTTAGGGAGAATTTGAATGACTGAGTGAGTAGGCCAACGAAGAGACCTTGATACTTCACACCCTTACATGCAACATATTGATGTTCAATGTCATACTTCAATATGTTTGTACAAGGCTGAGCAGTTCATCTACTGTATGTCTCTATGCAGACATGTCTTTATGTGCTTAATTAGAGATATGACCAACATCTGTGGTAGTAAAATTGTGCTATATTCGGTAACAGTCATGCATAAATGCCAGATGCTGTGCCAGTTCTGTGAAGTGGAATAGCTCATAAAAATGACACTGTTGAGCAGGCAGCGAAATACCAGTTATCAAGGGCAACCTGGTCCCTGGTTGCTTAAGATCCTGATATTGGACATGAACTGTAGGCATAATCAAGTAATTGTGGTGTGGTGGTTATAAATGGCTTATAAGCTGCAGACAAATTCAGTATTAAATATTGTCCCCCATTAGATTTGACTTAAAAATCCACACATCCATGCCATTAACCTTTGCATTTGGCATTTAGCATTTGGAATTTTGGATGAAAAGCATGCCCAAATTAAACAGCCTGCTACTCGGACTCAGAAGATAGGACATACATACATATATGGTAGATTTGGATAGAAAACACTCTAAAGTTTCCAAAACTGTTAAAATAGTGTTTGTGAGAATAACAGAACTGATTTGGCAGGCAAAAACCTGAGAAAAATCCATTCAGGAAGTTTTTTTTGTTTTGTTTTTGAAGTTTTCTATTCAATGCCATTACAGTATTCATTGATTTAGGACTCAATTTGCAGTTCCTATGCCTTCCACTAGATGTCAACAGTCTTTAGAAATTGTTTCAGTCTTGTATTCTTCTAAATGAGGGAGTAAGACCAGTCTGAATGAGTGGACCCTGATGTGTCACAGAGCTTTTTCATGCGCAATCCATGCGCCGTAAAGCATTTTTGAAATCTGACACGGCGGTTGGATTCACAAGAAGTTCATCTTTAAACCTATGCAAAATATGTTTTGTTTTCTGAATTTTTATAAATGAGTATTTCTGTATTTTAATTTGGCGCTCTGCAATCTCACTGGATGTTAGAACCAGATGGGATGCTAGCGTCCCATATACCCTAGAGAGGTTAATCACCACTTCATTAAGTCAGGATTCCTATTTGACTCAGCCATGCCTCATTGCTCATCCAATATTTCCTCATCTCCCACCCCTTCTAATGAGACAAGCCCAGATGCTCCTCCCTCTTTTTCCCCTGCTCCGCTAAAAAGTTTCTCCCTGTAGGCAGTCACTGTCTGAGGTGCTAAAGGAGCTCCTTAAACTTTAACCCACAAAACCATCTGGGTCAGATGCAGCCCCTATCATCGCCAAGCCTATCTCTGACCTTATTAACTTGTCTCTCCTCTGGGGAGGTTCTGATTGCTTGAAAGGCTGACACGGTGCATTCTGGATTTAAAGGGGGAGATCAAGCTGATCCTAACTGTTATAGGCCTATTTCTATTTTGCCCTGTTTATCAAAAGTGTTGGAAAAACGTGGCAATAATCAACTGACTGGCTTTCTTGATGTCTATAGTATTCTCTCCGGTATGCAATCTGGTTTCTGTTGAAGTTATGGATGTGTCACTGCAACCTTAAATATCCTAAATGATGTCACCATTGCCCTTGATTCTAAGCAATGTTGTGCTGCTATGTTTATTGACTTGGCCAAAGCTTTTGATACGGTAGACCATCCCATTCTTGTGGGCCAGCTAAGGGGTTTTGGTGTCTCTGAGGGGTCTTTGAGAGAGGTAGTTAGCAAACCAAACCAAAGAGTGCATAATAATTTCGCTGCACTTGCAATAACATCTGAAAAATATAGGTACGCGAACAATAACATTTGATTTGATTAATTATTAGCAGCCTGCAGTACCCCGGTCGGCCTTCAACTAGTGTTAGTCAATGAGAGGGGGCAGCACTGAGCTAGCTGCAAACATCACTACCTGGAGTAGCTCAAACTGCACATGTTATGTCTCCATGAGACGCCATCTTAACCAACTTCATTTGGATTCAATGTGTTATTGATTCTTCACAAAGGAATGAATAGTGTAATTTGATCGATGGCTTTGTTCACTCGTATATACAGTCATTGGTCTGACGGGATAGGCCCATTGTATGATTGAAATTAATCCCACCGTGTATTCAAGCATATTATGCTGTGTCTCAATCGATGGTGGGCACAACACATACACCTCAGATGATTTAAGTTAGGGTTTAAAGCTCATCATATGAGAAAATGAAAAAAAATGGAGTTTACACATTTTTAGACAATTGATGTCAAAGGTTACATTTTTGTACAAATTGTTACATTTGTAATTTTTTTCAAAAAATTATTAAATTGTTTGACACTCCTGCTTGTAAGCTTTTAAATTATATCAAACTCAACCGTCACTTTCTGACCACTTCTACCAATGGAAAAAATGTATGAAAAGTTTTGTTCAAATCAAAAGGGGTGCAGTCAAATGGAACGACCCAGTAACTATAAGTTCCCAGCCAGGCAGTTGGTTCTCCATACAGTCAGCCCTGGTATTGTAGCTAGTAGCTACAATGTGCTGACAAATTGTTTTCCCTGATCATATCCCCCATAAATCCTAGCTAAGCAGGGTGTCTTGCTTCCCTGGTCAAGCCCACTAAGTTATCATGCCCGGGGTGCAGCAGTTACATATCTAGCTTGTCCGGGCGGATGAATCTGGGGCCTGAATAAAATGTACCATGATAAACCCCACAGCATGTCCCGTAGCCAGCGTCACTAGGGGAGCAAATGCCAGGGCTCTAGATCATAACAGCCATAATAGTGGTTTCCTATGATGGCGGGAACAGGGAGCCATTGAATGGACCTATAAAGGGCTCCATTCAGGGCCCTTGGCAGTCCCTATGTGCCCCTGAATGCACCTGCGGCTGCCGTGGGGACCCGGAGACCAGAGAGAAGAGAAAGAGAGAGAGGATAAAAGTACAAAAAGATAAAGAAAAGGGCATAAAAGGCGAGAGAGATTAAGCATGTTGAATGAATCGCCAGCCGGGAGGGAAAGTAAGTCAGTCCGCTGGGGGTAGGAGAAGGAGACTGCTGCCAGAGCTGCAGGGATACAGTATATGGATTGTAATTCAACCAGAGTGAAACATTTCCACTGTAGAATTCCCATTACAAATGTGTTGAAACAGGCCGATGAGCCGGGAGTAAGAGATCAGCGTCAAGCAGGAGAGCCTGATTACAAATGTCTCCATTAGCATCCTCAGTTAATGTCCACCCGCAGGTTTAGTGGACAGACTGTCAGCTGTGTTTACCTCTAATAACCCTTAATTTAGGCAGTGGGGCTACAATTCTAGCGCAGCTCCTCCATCCACAATGGTCTGCACCTCTGCCATTGTCATGATGAGAAAACCTGAGGGCAAGGGAGCTACAGTAGATGTGGTAATTCTGGGAAAAATGCTAATGTGAATGAGGGAGAGGTCAAGAATTTTCCTTTTTGCCAAAAACATCTAAATGTTTACTCCAGACAATAGCTTAGTTCAATAATGGTTTTGTAACGCTGATGTACAATGCATTTGACACGTCAGTTGTGATACAACAGATCACGTTCATGAGTTTGTCTGCACAAAGCTGTTTAAAACCTCTTAGAGCTACCCCCTACCTTTTTCAATTTCCGCCTGAAGACATACCCAAATCTAACTGCCTGTAGCTCAGGCACAGAACCAAGGATATGCATATTATTGGTACCATTTGAAAGAAAACACTCTGAAGTTTGTGGAAATGTGAATTGTATGTAGGAGAATATAACACAATAGATCTGGTTTAGATAATACAATGAATAAAACATACGTTTTTTATTTTTATTGTTGCATCATCATCTTTAAAATGAACAAGATAAAACAAACATTCAGATAGGATGATCGGGACAATTTCAGTGAAAAACATAAGAGGGCACCAGTACTTGTGCAAAGTTTCAGAATGATAACTTCCAAAATGAGTGTGCTACATGACATTTATCATGAAGTCACCCAGGTGTCCCACACAAGTATCCCAAATGTACCCAAGTGGCCACATTGGTGAAGTTATACATTTTGAATGGAATAACTATATATAAAATACCAAAATGGTATTCTAACACACCCTCCCAAAAAATGGAGAAAAAACATGGGGAAAAAAATACATTTACAAAATAACACTTTCAATATTTGGAAGACCCTCAGTCCTCTACACAACATTGTGCTGCTGATGCCAGGTGCTGCTGATGCCAGTCTCTTTCTGCTGTAAAGCAGTGGGTCATCAAGCATGTGGACTCAATTTAGCAAAGAACACAACGACGCCTCCATGCTGTGCCCTTTTGGCCCTGAGGCACATCCATGCCTGCAGAAATACATTTGGGCAGATGAACACCACTTGTGGCAGGAGCTGGATGAACCAGCTTCAGTGGGGGATGGACAACTTGGGACTGGGGGCTCCCATTCGGAGTGAGTGTCACTGTGAAAGAAAATGTTCAGTTAGAATAGTTTCACATATGAGCCCTGAATCAAAATATATAATAAACCGATATATATAGAGAGACAGGGAACATAAGGTTGAATATATTATTATAGACCTGCCAGATCTACTGTCTCATTTATATTATGACATTTCAGCTAGATCTACTGTCTCTATTATATTATGACAGACCAGCTAGATCTACTGTCTTTATTATATTACAACAGACCAGCTGTATCTGTCTCCATTTCACTTTGGCAATTGTTGTGGGCCTGCCCTCCCCTCAACAGCCTCAAATAGGCTATTTCATTTCACAAATAATATTTTATATTATTAATTTCAAACAAAGGCATTAGCATGAGAAGAACTTACCAGTCCAAAACGATGTCCTCTCCGTTCCAAAAATATTCCTCCATTTGGGAATCGCTAAATTAATCGTCCTCGATCAATTTCTTCTAAAATTGTGTGTACATCTGTATATCTAGACTTAGATATAGCTTTCCCTGACTTAGTCGCCATACTGTTTGATATATAAACAGCTGAATATGCGCTTTACCAAAACGATGCTGTGCGTAACATGCGTTGCTCCTTCCGGTATGAATCGTCAATGGCGAATTAACCTCTTTACGCCGGAGTTTACTACACGGGTTGGTCTTCCAACACATAAACATTACATATTGCTGTTTACCTCAGCTCATTGGCTATCTACCCAGCTAGATTTCAAGACGATCAGTGGTCATTGGGTTAAAATACAGTCAATCAACAAAACAGCGGTCTTATCATTGGTGCACAATGATGTCATGACTTGTTGTCTTCAAATCGGTTTCTTTCAGTCAATACGTCCCGCGAAATGACCCATCAGGTTTGGTTGTGTTACAAACAAACCAGTTGATTGCAATGAAGCCAAACATGACTGGAAAAGTCACGTTTTGTGTGTGTATTTACCTCGAATGTGTCGTCAAAAATGGAATGAGACGGAATTCACGACACAAGCGGTTCAAAAAATGTTTTGTGTTAGGCTTTAAAAATGAATTTTATCAAACAAAAGACCATTGGGATTGCAAACAGAGGAAGATCGCCAAAGGTAAACTATTTATTTTATTGCAGTTTGTGATTTTGTTACGCCCTGTGCTGGTTGAAATAGTTGTTTTTTATGGGGCTCTATCCTCAGATAATTGCATTGTATTCTTTTGCAGTAAATCCTTTTTTAAATGTGACAACGCAGATGGATTAGCAAGATTCTAGGCTTTCGAAACATGTGAGACACTTGTATTTTCATGAATATTTAATATGACTATTTATGTAGCGATCATCGTATGTTGTCGAATTTCTGTGTGCAGCGAGGTTAACCCCCTTTGTTTTTACACTGCTGCTACTCGCTGTTTATTATCTATGCATAGTCACTTTACCCTTACCTACATATATAAATTACCTCGACTAACCTGTACCCCCGCACATTGACTCGGTACCTGCACCTCATACTCACGGTGAAATATGGTGGTGGCTCAGTGATGTTTTGGGGCTGTTTTAATTCCAGAGGTTCAGGGGCACTGGTTAAGACTGATGACATAATGAATTCCACCAAGTACCAGGCAATTTTGGCTGACAATCTGGTTGCCTCTGCCAGAAGGCAGGATCTTGGCCGTATGTGGACTTTCCAACAAGACAATGACCCAAAACATACCTCAAGATCCACACAGAAATGGTTCTGTGACAACAAAATCAATGTTCTGCCATGGTCATCTCAGTCGCTGGTCCTCAATCCAATCAAAAACCTGTGGGCTGAGTGGAAGAGGGCAGTTGATAAGCGCAAACCCAAGAATGTGAAGGATTTTGAAAGGATCTGTATAGAGGAATGGTCCAAAATCCCTCCAAATGTGTTCCTTAACCTTGTCAAACATTACAGGAAAAGACCATGCTGTTATCCTTGTCAGAGGTGGTGGCACTAAGTACTATTGAGTGTCAATAATTATGAAACCTTGATTTTGGTGAAATATATTTTGTATTAAATAATTGTAAGATTTTAGTGGGTTCCATTGAAACATTAAAAAAGTACAGTATTTCTCGCATGTTGGTATTTTGAGTTTCTCTATAATTATATTGTTTATATTTTTTAAAGGATTGTTTGTGCATTGCCAGTCAGGGGTGCCAGTAATTTTGGAGCCCACTGTATAGTGTTAGGTTCTACTTCTCAGAGTAAATAAGGACACTATGAAAGCTTAACCAAGTTTAATTCTTCCCAGAGGATCAATACAGCTGCATTAAACAAAACATAATTCCACCACCACAAGCATATATACTCCAATTTAGGCACTCCTCCTTCTCTCCAATGCTTAAATCTATTATGATTCGACAGGAAGATGAAGTAATAGGGTAATAAACCCAAATTTCTCCCTTAAGGGGATCTGACCTGACCTCAACCCCTCATTTGCCTAATCCACAGATGTCCATCCATATCCCCTATAGCAATCCTGTGACTTCCTCCTGTCCACCCAGCACATTCCAAAGCCATCTGGTTCCTACAGATAACCATCAACTTCTGATGTAAAAAACAGTCTCTAGGATAGCAATGTTCCAAGTTTAACACAGAGTCCAACAATACACGTTATTGTTCTATTTATTTTTTTACTTTAGTTTATTTAAAAAAATATTTTATCTATTTATTGAACTGCATTTGTATTTGTAAAGATTATGGATCCACATGCCAAAGCAGCAGCTACTCTTCCCGAGGTCCAGCAAAATTAAAGAAGTTATTGTAAGGAAGTTTGTGTGTAGCTGGTGTATAGGAGTCAGCCGCAGGACAGCAGACATTAGTAAATAAATGTACTTTACTCAACATATAAATAAATGTAATACAAAAACAGAGCCCACAATAACGGACCTTCCTAGATAGAAAAAATCACTCAAACAAACAAACATGGGGGAACAGAGGGATAAATAATGAACAGGTAATTGGGGGATTGAAACAAGGTGTGTAAGACAAAACAAATGGAAAATGAAAAGTGGATCGGCGATGGATAGAACGCCGAACGCCGCCCGAACAAGGAGAGGGACCGACTTCGGCGGAAGTCGTGACAGGTATACAATTTTAAAACAGTACAATACATCCAATACAGAATTCACAACACTAAATGTTTGCCCTCAGGTCCATACTCCATTTCCACGTATCTACAAAACACAATCCATGTGTACGTGTGTGTATAGTGCGGATGTTATCATGTGTGTGTATGCAAGTGGGGCGGCAGGTAGCCTAGTTGTTAGAGTGTTGGACTAGTAACTGAAAGGTTCCAAGATCGAATCCTCGAGCTGACAAGTTAAAAATCTGTTGTTCTGTCCCTGAACATAGCAGTTAACTTCTTACGGCTGAAATCACGTTAACTTCTTATGGCTGGGGGCAGTATTGAGTAGCTTGGATGAATAAGGTGCCCAGAGTAAGCTTCTGGGCTTGAGTAGCAGGAAGTTAAGATATGCATATTATTAGTGGATCTGGATAGAAAACACTCTGATGTTTCTAAAACTGTTTGAATGATATGTGAGTATAACAGAACTCATATGTCAGGCAAAAACCTGAGAAAAAATCCAACCAGGAAGTTGGAAATCTGAGGTTTGTAGTTTTTCAACTCTTTGCCTATTCAAGATAGTGTAAAATTTGGTCAGAGATCTCTGGTCTGGTCTGATGAAACAAAAATAGTACTGTTTGGCCATAATGACCATAATGCTCCCTGCCTACAAACAGAAACTAAAACAAGAAGCTCCCGCGCTGAGGTCTGTTTAATGCTGGTCCGACCAATCTGATTCCACACTCCAAGACTGCTTCCATCACGTGGACTGGGATATGTTTCGTATTGCGTCAGACAACAACATTGACGAATACGCTGATTCGGTGAGCGAGTTCATTAGAACGTGCGTTGAAGATGTCGTTCCCATAGCAACGATTAAAACATTCCCAAACCAGAAACCGTGGATTGATGGCAGCATTCGCGTGAAACTGAAAGCGCGAACCACTGCTTTTAATCAGGGCAAGGTGACCGGAAACATGACCGAATACAAACAGTGTCGCTATTCCCTCCGCAAGGCAATCAAACAAGCTAAGCGTCAATATAGAGACAAAGTAGAATCGCAATTCAACGGCTCAGACACAAGAGGTATGTGGCAGGGTCTACAGTCAATCACGGATTACAAAAAGAAAACCAGCCCAGTCACGGACCAGGATGCCGTGCTCCCAGGCAGACTAAATAACTTTTTTGCCCTCTTTGAGGACAATACAGTGCCACTGACATGGCCCGCAACCAAAACATGCGGACTCTCTTTCACTGCAGCCGAGGTGAGTAAAACATTTAAATGTGTTAACCCTCGCAAGGCTGCAGGCCAAGACGGCATCCCCAGCCGTGCCCTCAGAGCATGCGCAGACCAGCTGGTGTGTTTAAGGACATATTCAACCAATCAATCCTTATCCCAGTCTGCTGTTCCCACATGCTTCAAGAGGGCCACCATTGTTCCTGTTCCCAAGAAAGCTAAGGTAACTGAGCTAGCACTCACTTCCGTCATCATGAAGTGCTTTGAGAGACTAGTCAAGGACCATATCACCTCCACCCTACCTGACACCCTAGACCCACTCCAATTTGCTTACCGCCCAAATAGGTCCAAAGACGATGCAATCTCAACCACACTGCACACTGCCCTAACCCATCTGGAAAAGAGGAATACCTATGTGAGAATGCTGTTCATCGACTACAGCTCAGCATTTAACACCATAGTACCCTCCAAACTCGTCATCAAGCTCGAGACCCTGGGTCTCGACCCCGCCCTGTGCAACTGGGTACTGGACTTCCTGACCGGCCGCCCCCAGGTGGTGAGGGTAGGTAACAACATCTCCACCCCGCTGATCCTCAACACTGGGGCCCCACAAGGGTGCGTTCTGAGCCCTCTCCTGTACTCCCTGTTCACCCACGACTGCGTGGCCACGCACGCCTCCAACTCAATCATCAAGTTTGCGGACGACACAACAGTGGTAGGCTTGATTACCAACAATGACGAGATGGCCTACAGGGAGGAGGTGAGGGCCCTCGGAGTGTGGTGTCAGGAAAATAACCTCACACTCAACGTCAACAAAACTAAGGAGATGATTGTGGACTTCAGGTAACAGCAGAGGGAACACCCCCCTATCCACATCGATGGAACAGCAGTGGAGAGGGTAGTAAGTTTTAAGTTCCTCGGCGTACACATCACAGACAAACTGAATTGGTCCACCCACACAGACAGCATCGTGAAGAAGGCGCAGCAGCGCCTCTTCAACCTCAGGAGGCTGAAGAAATTTGGCTTGTCACCAAAGGCACTCACAAACTTCTACAGATGCACAATCGAGAGCATCCTGTCGGGCTGTATCACCGCCTGGTACGGCAACTGCTCCGCCCACAACCGTAAGGCTCTCCAGAGGGTAGTGAGGTCTGCACAACGCATCACCGGGGGCAAACTACCTGCCCTCCAGGACACCTACACCACCCGATTTTACAGGAAGGCCATAAAGATCATCAAGGACAACAACCACCCGAGCCACTGCCTGTTCACCCCGCTATCATCCAGAAGGCGAGGTCAGTACAGGTGCATCAAAGCTGGGACCGAGAGACTGAAAAACAGCTTCTATCTCAAGGCCATAAGACTGTTAAACAGCCACCACTAACATTGAGTGGCTGCTGCCGACACACTGACTCAACTCCAGCCACTTTAATAATGGGAATTGATGTAAAATATATCACTAGCCACTTTAAACAATGCTACTTAATATAATGTTTACATACCCTACATTATTCATCTCATATGTCTACGTATATACTGTACTCTATATCATCTACTGCATCTTTATGTAATACATGTATCACTGGCCACTTTAAACTATGCCACTTTGTTTACATACTCATCTCATATGTATATACTGTTCTCGATACCATCTACTGCATCTTGCCTATGTACCATCACTCATTCACATATCTTTATGTGCATATTCTTTATCCCTTTACACTTGTGTGTATAAGGTAGTAGTTTTGGAATTGTTAGTTAGATTACTCGTTGGTTATTACTGCATTGTCGGAACTAGAAGCACAAGCATTTCGCTACACTCGCATTAACATCTGCTAACCATGTGTATGTGATTTGATTTGATCTATGTTTGGAGGAAAAAGGGGGAGGATTACAAGCCGAAGAACATTTGAAACTTTTAGGACTAATTTATTCTTGCCACCCATTCTGAAACTAACTGCAGGTCGTTGTTAAGTGTTGCAGTAATTTCAGTTGCTGTAGTAGCTAACGTGTATAGTGTTGAGTCATCCTCATGCATAGACACACTATCTTTACTCAAAGCCTGTTACGCGGAGTGGAACCCAAGAGCAGACTCAGACAAGGAGACTGGGATGAAATAACCAAGTTATTTATTGAAACACGGGGAAATGGAATGCAGGTCAGGGAAAGCTTGGGCGGGTTGCTGGAAACCAGGAGCAGAGGCTGAGGCGAGAGGGGTTGAGACAGGGTAAGCAGGTCCGGAGGGGAATCCAAGGGAGTAGTAGAGTGGGGAATCCAAGACAGAGTAGCAGGATGACGAGGAGTGGGACGAGAGAAAGGGCTTCAGAGTCAGAGCAGGCAGAACTGTAGCGGATTGGAAAAGAGTGTCAAGCAAGGAAAACGGGCACAACAGGATAACAGGATCTGAATAGAAACAAATTGTTAGAAACGTAGACTGACTGAGCAGAGATTACGAAGTGGCAGGACAGAGTTTTTGTAGAGGTCTTGAATATGGAACAGGTTGCAGCTGGTGGCGATCTGCTCTGACTCCAGCACACCTGTCTCTGCCCACACAATCACACACACACACACACACACACACACACACACACACGGAGAGGGAAAGAGTACTGGGGGAGTGGCGGCAGGTCAAGGAGACATAGGATGAGCAGTAGAGGGTGTTGCAGGAGCAGATGTGACAACGCCAGTGGCATATCGTTAGTAAAGATTGAAAAAAGTAAGTGGCCTAGACAGCTGCCCTGGGGAATTCCTGTTTCGACCTGGATTATGTTGGAGAGGCTTCCATTAAAGAACACCGTCTGTTAGACAGCTAACTCTTTATCTACAATATAGCAGGGGTGTAAGCCATAACACATGTTTTTCCAGAAGCAGACTATGATCAAAAATGTCAAAACAGCCCCAATAATCTTTTTATTATCATTTTCTCTCAGCCGATCATCCGTTATTTGTGTAAGTGCTGTGCTTGTTGAATGTCCTTCCCTATGAGCGTGCTGAACGTCTGTTGTCAATTTTTTTACTGTAAAATAGCATTGTATCTAATATTTAACACAATTATTTCTAATATTTTACTAAGGGTTGGTAACAGGCTGATTGGTGAGCTATTTTAGCCAGTAAAGTTAGTTTTTTTTTTACAATTCTTAGGTAGTGGAATGACTTTTGCTTCCCTCCAGGCCTGAGGGCACACACTTTCTAGTAGGCTTAAATTGAAGATGTGGCAATATCGTCCGCTATTATCCTCAGTAATTTTCCAAGTTGTCAGTCCCATGTGGCTTGTCATTGTTGATAGACAACAATACTTTTTTCACCTCTTACACACTCACTTTACGAAATTCAATATTACAATTCTTATCTTTCATAATCTGGTCATATATACTTGGATGTGTAGTGTCCGCGTTTGTTGCTGGCATGTCATGCTAAATTAGCTAATCTTGCCAATGAAAAAGTAATTTAAGTAGTTGGCAATATCAGTTGGTTTTGTGATGAATGAGCCATCTGATTCAATTAATGATGGATTTCATTTAAGGTGCTCCAAAGCTTTTTACTATCATTCTTTGTCATTTATCTTTGTTTCATAGTGTAGTTTCCATGTATTTTTATTCAGTTTAGTCACATGATTTCTCAATTTGCAGTACGTTTGCCTATCGGTTGTGCAGACAGACTTTTCAATTCCTCATCAATCCACAGGGATTTATATTTTTTTACAATCATTTTCTTAATGGGCGCGTGCTCATTAGTAACTGGGATAGGCAATTTCTTAAATGCATCAAGTGCAGTGTCTGGTTGCTCCTCATTACACACCATAGACCAGCAAATATTCTTTACATCATCAACATAGGAATCACTACAAAACTTATTGTATGACCTCTTCTACACTATATTAGGCCCAGCCTTTGGAAATGTGGCTTTCCTAGATATGGCTAATATATTGTGAACTCTACATCTGATAGATCTGGAAACTGCTTTCAAGCACATTTCTGCAGCATCAATAAAGATGTGATCAGTACATGTTGATGATTTCATTCCTGTGCTGTTTGTAACTACCCTGGTAGGTTGACTGATAACCTGAACCAGGTTGCAGGCACTGGTTACTGTTTGAAGCTTTTTCTTGAGTGGGCAGCTTGATGAAAGACAGTCAATATTTAAATCACCCAGAAAACATACCTCTCAGGTGATATTACATACATTATCAAGATTTTCACACGTTATCCAGATACTGACTGTTAGCACTTGGTGGTCTATAGCAGCTTCCCACAAGAATGGGCTTTAGGTAAGGCAGAAGAACCTGAAGCCATATTTCTTCAACAGTATTACTTCAACAGCATTGTTGGTTAAGGGTTTGTAAGTAAGCATTTAATGATAATGAATTAGGCACTTTCCCATGTTTACTACAGTATGTATTGTAGACTGGACAGTTGCATAATAAACAAATAAACACATTTCGTTAATAAAAAAGGATTAAAAAAACACTTTCAAAATGCAGCTGTTGATTTAGTTATGGATCCATAACGAATTACTATGGGAATAAATATCACTGATTTACAGAAATATTGAAACAAAGTTGTCTAATGAAGGCAAACAATTTAGAATCCTCCAATCCTGTAGCCTACTCCCGACGTCACGTTTTCCATTCCATCCTAACGAGGGTTTTGTTTTTCTCTGAATAGAAACACCATAATATTAATCAAATTAATTAAGCCACATTTCTTAAAATAAACCCCATATACTATGTTATTACAAAAAAGGTTTTAAATTCTCTGGTAATGAAAATACGGAATACAATCAAATGCTTCTCACAGATGCCCTCTGGTGGTCAAACTAGCAATAACTTGCAGTAACAGAAAAAATGTCTGACAATTAAATGACGTGCCACAGAATGCTGCGGCAGCACGCAAGGTGCGACACAGTAAGACACAACTTTTAAAGGAAGAACCACTGTAACTACACGTTACCTTCATGTAAAGCGTGATCTCAAGTCTATCCATATAGCAGTCAGACAGATGATTAATAGTGGCACCCATAGGTGCAGAGCAATCACAGAGTGGCCTGACCTCTCTGGGCTACCAGAGTTCAGAAGTGTCGACCCTAGCGGTGGGCCAGTGTGCCTCCCCCCTCGCTCTCAATCTCTCTCTTTCTGTCCTTTCTGTCTCTCTCTCTCTCTATACACTCATGCAGCTCCTCTAAAAGCACCGCTATTCTAGGAGCAAGGTAACAATCAACATGGCCAAGATCATTAGCCTCAGTTTTCCCCGCGGGCCAGGCACAGAAAATAACTTTCCCTTTTTCCTGGCATCTGCAGATACTAGGGCAAATGAAGACATACAGCCCCCGGGTCCAGCGGCTGGCTCAAGGTAACCTCTGCTGTCAGCACACATTTACTAATGCCGGCTGCAAGGGGCCCGGAGAAATAATACGCCACCAATGTAGTAACCCTGACAAAAATAAATAAATAGGGCCTATTTCATTTCCATGAGTGAATTTACAAACCTGAAATTTGCCTTGAGATTTTTCAGAACTGATTTTCATATTATTCTTCTGCTTCTCGCCTCGCTTCTCTGTTTGGGTGGCACAAACAATGGACCACCCAGGCCTAAGCAGTCCACAGGAAAGAGACTTCCTACACTTTAGAAATATGCAGGACTACCTGTGTTGGAAAAACATGAATGAATTGAGTTGTTCCCTTTCAGTCAGTCCCTCTGTATAACATACTATAAGGAGTCAACAGCCAATCATATTCAACAGAAGAAAACTGAAATCACGCCGAACGGGCCAATGGATGCGAAGCCCGCCCTCGAAAGCCCCGCCTTCCTGGCTCACATTAACTTCTTGGCGTACCCATCCCTTTAGCGGGATCATTTTCGTCAACATACGCTGAATTGCAGAGTGCCAAATACAAATTAAATTACTAAAAATAATTAATTTTCATGAAATCACAAGTGCAACATAGAAAAACACAGCTTAGCTTGTTGTTAACCTCTTGAGTTTAGGGGGCAGTATTTTGATGTTTGGATGAAAAACCTACCCAAATGAAACTGCATTTTTCTCAGGCCCAGAATTTAGTATATGCATGTAATTGTGCCTTCTATTTTGAAAGCTCCCTGTTTTATTGCATGCCTTCCCTCCATTTAAAAGGGATATCAACCAGATTCCTTTTCCTATGGCTTCCACATAGACTGAACTGTCTTTAGAGATAGTTTCAGGCTTTTATTCTTAAAAATGAGCGAGAAAGATCACATTGCGTCAGTGGATGGCTGAGTGCCAGCAGGGTATTGCATGCACGAGCAGCTTGGAGCAGACATGTTCTCTCTCTCTCCTATTGAAGAAGCTATGGTCCGGTTGAAATATTATTGATTATTTATTGTAAAAACAACCTATGGAATGATAATAAAAAACGTTTGACATGTTTCTACGAACTTTACGGATACTATTTGGAATTTTCGTCTGCCTCGTCGTGACCGCTCGAGCCTGTGGATTTCTGAACATATCGCGCCAAATAAATGGAAGTATTTTGGATATAAAAATAATCTTTATGGAACAAAAGGTACATTTATTGTGTAGCTGGGAGTCTCGTGAGTGCAAACATCCAAAGATCATCAAAGGTAAGCGATTCATTTTATTGCTTTTCTGACTTTCGTGACCAATCTACTTTGCAACTAGCTGTTTGTAATGTTTTGTCTGTCTGAGAGAGATGTCCTTACATATATGCTTGGATAGCTTTCACCGAAAAGCTTTTTTGAAATCTGACATGCCAGGTAGATTAATTTCCTAAATTCTTCTCTCTTTAGCTCACCTGAAGGAAGAACTTGTCACGCAATTTATAAACTTTTCCAGCACACGAAGACTACAATATTCGGATCTGACTTAGGTGTCAGTGGGGCCAGAGTACTTGTCCCCTAGATGTTGCGAGTTTTGGGTCTTGATACCTGCTTTTGTGTTTGCTAACTACTTTCTGCTCTACTTGTGTAGCTAATGCTTCCTTGCTTGGGTAGGATTTGTATTTTCTGAAAACCCACTACTTTCTGCTCTGCTAGTGTAGTCTGTGGCCAGTGTTAAGAGTAAGTTCAAAAAGGCTAACCATCTCATTCCAGTTTCTTTGAAAGTGTTTAGAGTCCGGATTCCAGGGATGATATACTATCCCTGGTTGGCTCTGGAGGGTCTTCAGAGTATTAATTAGATGACATCAGTCTGGGGCAGCCTAGACCCTGGCTTTGGATTTAGCGGGGGAGATGGATCTCTGTCATAGGGCAACCAAGTTCCTCCAGGATTGGTATTTACCTCCTGTCCCAGAAGTGGTGAGGTGTCGCTAACCCCTGTTTTAAAGATTTCACCCGATGTGCTAAAGGCAACCTGGGATTCCCCTCATTCAGCCAGGCTGGTGCTACCAGGTTATGGAGAGTTCATGAATGTAGAAGGTATGGAGGAGGCGGAGCTCATTTGCACGCCGGAGTGTTACTTAGACCCTGAGGCTAACAAGGGGCTAATCCTAGCATGGTGCATCTGAATAAACTGTGCCGGTTCTTGGCGGATCAGCTAGGCAAAGTGTACTAGCCTAAGGGTGTGGTGATCTGGTAGTTAAATGTTGTCACAATGCTGCAGATGTAACATATTGATTTGCTGCAGGAATGGAATAAGACCCTGGAGCCCGGGAAGCCCCAAGCATTTACTGTGGCAACAGTGGGGGCAAGTTAGTGGTTGCTGAAGTCCCCAAACCCAGTATGGACCGGGTATCAGAACAGCTGTACCATGAAAGCAAATTCTTTCTACCCAAAGTCCCTCAGTGGTATTGAGAGTGCGGTATCGTCAAGGTGTGGGAATAATAAACACAGTTCCTTACCCACACTGACACACAGTTGTCAAGAGTGTTGGATATGAAAACAACCATAAAAAAACACCTAATTATCCCAGTCCTCATGGTGGCCCTCTGCCCCTTCAGGAGATAATGTATGGGAGACTTGCAGTGTGCTATTTTCAAAAGCAGGCCATTCGGGTGGTCCCTTTTTCAGAAGTACAGAGTGGTTATTACAGCCAGTAGTTCTTAGTTCCCAAGAGCACTGAAACGTTGTGTCCTTTACTGCACTTGCGTGTTTTAAACAAGCACCTCAAGGTTTGCAAGTTAAAAATGCTCACACTTCGCCGGCTATTGCAGTCGGTGCGTGCCAACAATTGGTTTCTGTCCATAGATCTGAAGGATGCGTATTTTCATGTGGCTCTACATTCTCCCCACTGGAAGTTTCGGAGGGATCTTTTCAAGGGTGTGGCCTACGAGTTTATGGTCCTGCTTTTTGGGCTCTCCCTGTCTCCCTGCACATTTTCTGTGGTGCAGTGCCAGGGGATCAGACTATTATCTGGATGATTGGCTGGTCTTAGCGGAGTCGAGGGAACAGGTGGAGTTCCACAATTCCACGCTGGTTTCCCATATTCAGTCTCTGGGGTTCATAGTGAATCACAAGAAAAGTTGTTTGACTCCAGCTAAGCACATTCAGTTTCTAAGCCTCGTTTCTAAGCCTCGTTCTGAATCATGCGTTTTTGTCCCAACAGAGGAGGGATGCATTCCTGCTCTGTCTGGCACGGATTCAGCTGGGGCATTGGTTGCCTTTTCGCTTGTGCCTGCGGTTATTGGGTCTGATAGCCTATATGATAGCTGTGATGCCTCTGGGACTTCTGTTGCCCCTTCTGTTTCAGCGCTGGGTGATTGCTACTCATTTGGACGCATCTCTCCAACTCCTAAGGGCGTTGACCCCTTGGAGGGGGCTGCGATTGCTGTTATAGGAGGTTCTTATGGGCGGGGAAGTGTTCCGCAGGGTGATCACGACTGACACATCCTTACTGGGATGGGGAGCACTGTGTGTGGGCTACTCGGAATGGGAGATTTGGTCAACAGTGCGAAGGGCGCTGCATATCAATTACCTAGAGCTACGGACTGTTTTGCTAGCACTGAGGCATTTCTAAAGTTGGGGAGTAATGGATAACTGTAAAAAATGAAAAAAATAAAAAAACAGTAACTGTAATCCGTTACGTTACCAGCAAAAATATTGTAATCAGATTACAGATACTTTTGAAAAACGTGAAGATTACTTTTAAATTCAGAAAGGATGGTTGCGAAAAAAATCTTTGACACTTCTCTGTTTTCTCCATGACATTTAAATCAGCATTGAAAAAAGGCGCAAGTTTAAATTTGTTCCACCTGAGCGAGTCTGACCACAAGTCAGAGACCACTATGATGACACATCAAATGTGTTTGATGGATCATGGGAAAAGAGCTGGAATAGGCTTTTGTTTATCCAACTTGAATAAACGCGTGGAGGTAAGGGTGACAGCAGTGTTGTAGTCTACGTCAATACGGATATCGCTTATTATTGTTATCTGCTGCTCTCTCATTTAGCTATTTGCGCCTTACAGATTGTGGTTGTTGTGGATGGCTGTCACAAATCTAAATGTGTATTTAAACCCAATAATGGTTGAATTCAAGAAGTTTAACCTGTTGCGTCTACCAAACCCGGATCCGGGATTCTATTTACAGACCTAAGCTCATTACCATAACGCAACGTTAAACCTCTTACTTCTACCCCCTCCTTTTTTGAAAATTCTGTTAAAAATCGCGCAACTTTTCAGCGTCCTGCTACTCATGCCAGGAATATAGTATATGCATATGATTAGTATGTGTGGATAGAAAACACTCTGAAGTTTATAAAACTGGTTAAATCACGGCTGTGACTATAACAGATCGTGTGTTTCATTGAAAAACGCAAGAAAAACTGCTCTCTGAAAGCAAAAAATAATTTCCATAAGTCACTTCCACCAGTTGTTAAAAGAGAACAGAATTTAATGGGAATCTCATTAAGCTCATTACCATAACGCAACGTTAAACCTCTTACTTCTACCCCCTCCTTTTTTGAAAATTCTGTTAAAACTCGCGCAACTTTTCAGCGTCCTGCTACTCATGCCAGGAATATAGTATATGCATATGATTAGTATGTGTGGATAGGAAACACTCTGAAGTTTATAAAACTGGTTAAATCACGGCTGTGACTATAACAGATCGTGTGTTTCATTGAAAAACGCAAGAAAAACTGCTCTCTGAAAGCAAAAAATAATTTCCATAAGTCACTTCCACCAGTTGTTAAAAGAGAACAGAATTTAATGGGAATCTGCCTGCAATTCATACAAATTCCGCACGATGGCGCCATTGTCCTAATTTTCAATTGAATTAATTGTTGGAAAATCCATCTATCTGACCTCCATTTTCCCAGTCTTCACCCGGATGCAGTTGAGGGAGATATCAGATGGCATTGTTTTTGAAGTGAAGACATATTGAAGAGACATCGCCCTGTAATCATTTTGATAGATTATAAACGTTTACTAATACCTAAAGTTGGATTACAAAAGGATTTCGAAGTGTTTTGTGAAAGTTTATCGTCGACTTTTTTAATTTTAAAAAATTACGCAGCGTTTAAAAACGATGATTTTTTCTGAATGACACAACTTCCATACAAAGCTATTTTGGGTATATATGGACCGATTTAAACGAAAAAAAGACCCAATATGTTTATGGGGCATATAGGAGTGCCAAGAAAGAAGCTCGTCTAAGGTAATGAATGTTTTATATTTTATTTCTGCGTTTTGGGTAGCGCCGGCTATCGCAAAATCTGTTGTTTACGTGTCGAGCTGGCATTTTGGGGGGTGCATGCTATCAGATAATAGCTTCTGATGCTTTCGCCGAAAAGCATTTTAAAAATCTGATTTGCTGGCTAGGTTCACAACGAGTGTAGCTTTAATTCAATACCCTGCTTGTGAATTTTGATCAAAGATTGAGTTGTAACGAGTACATTTAGCATTTAGCGTAGCGCATTTGCATTTCCAGGGGCATACTTGGGACGTCTGCGTGTCAAGTATTCTCAAGAAGTTAACTATTCATGAAAATCGCAAATGAAATGAAATAAATATGCCATCTCTCAAGCTTAGCCTTTTGTAAACAACACTGTCATCTCAGATTTTCAAAATCTGCTTCTCAACCATAGGAAAACAATAATTTGTGTAAAAGTGGCTAGCTAGCGTAGCATTTAGCGTTAGCATTAGCATTAGCATCCAGCACGCAAGATTTCAACAAAAACATAAAAGCCTTCAAATAAAATCATTTACCTTTGAAGAACTTCAGATGTTTTCAATGAGGACACTCTCAGTTAGATAGCAGATGCTCAGTTTTTCCAAAAAAGATTCTTTGTGAATTCGAAATAGCGCCGTTTTCTACATTACATTTGGCTACCAAAAAAAAAACGAAAATTCAGTCCTCAAAACGCGAACTTTTTTCCAAATTAACTCCATAATATCGACTGAAAACATGGCAAACGTTGTTTAGAATCAATCCTCAAGGTGTTTTTCACATATCTCTTCAATGATATATCGTTCGTGGAAGCATGGTTTCTCCCCTCAATCAAATGGAAAAGTACAAGCAGCTGGCGTTTGCGCACCGAATTCCACGCAGGACACCAGGCGGACACTTGGAAAATGTAGTCTCTTATGGTCAATCTTCCAATGATATGCCTACAAATACGTCACAATGCTGCTAACACCTTGGGGGAACGACAGAAAGTGTAGGCTCATTCCTTGCGCAATCACAGCCATATAAGGAGACAATGGAAAACAGAGCTTCAGAGATTCTGCTCATTTCCTGGTTGAGGCATCATCTTGGTTTCGCCTGTAGAATGAGTTCTGGGGCACTTACAGACAATATCTTTGCAGATTCTGAAACTTCAGAGTGTTTTCTTTCAAAAACTGTCAAGAATATGCATAGTCGAGCATCTTTTCGTGACAAAATATTGCGCTTAAAACGGGAACGTTTTTTATCCAAAAATGAAATAGCGCCCCTAGAGATCAAAGAGGTTAAGCTACCTATCAACCATTGTTTTTTAAACCAGTGTACAGCCAGTGAGAAATGCGCTCTTGCAACAGGTTGATTAACCAACGTCACTACAAAATATTTCAAAAGTTGCCTATAAACTTTGACAAAATATTTCAAACTACTTTTGTAATACAACTTTAGGTATTTTTAAACGTTAATAATCGATCAAATTGAATATGGGTCTGTCTGTGTTCAATACAGGAAGACAACAAACCAACGTTACTTTTCACATCTTGTGCAACTTTCAACAGTGTTACCCAGTTCCTAGTTGGCCTACTTCTTCATTGCACAAATGAATAACCTCAACCAAATTCCAAAGACTGGTGACATCCAGTTGAAGCGGTAGGAACTGAAAACCAGTTTGTTTGCCAACGAGAACTCGCCGAACAGACAGAGACCTCAAAAAAAAAATCTGAACGGTTAGTCCTCCGGGTTTTGCCTGCTACACAACTTCTGTTATACTCACAGACATGATTCAAACAGTTTTAGAAACTTCAGAGTGTTTTCTATCCAAATCTACTAATAATATGCATATCTTATATTCTTAGCAGGAAGTTGAAATTGGGCACGCTATTTATCCAAAAGTGAAAATGCTGCCCCCTATCCCCTAGAGGTTAAAGATTAACTTCTTGTGAATCCAACCACGGTGTCAGATTTCAAAAATGCTTTACGGTGAAAGCATACCTTACAATTATTTGAGAACGTAACCAGCCAAGCAGAAGCGTTACAAAACTCAGAAATAGAGATAAAATTAATCCCTTACCTTTGATGATTTTCATATGTTTGCACTCAGAAGACATTGATGTATTCAATAAATGTTGCTTTTGTTCGATAAAGTCTCTCTTTATATCCAAAAACCTCAGTTTTGTTTTGCCGTTTTCTTCAGTAATCCACAGGCTCAAACGCAGTCACAACAGGCAGACAAAAAAATCCAAATTGTATCCATAAAGTTCATAGAAACTGTCAAACGATGTTTAGATTCAATCCTCAGGTTGTTTTTAGCCTAAATTATCTATAATATTTCAACCGAACAATAACATGTCAATATAAAAGGTAAACAAGAAAGGCACTCTCTCTGGTCGTGCGCATGAAAAAGCTCTGTGACACGGCAGGGTCCACTCATTCAGACTGCTCTTACTCCCTCATTTATCAGAATACAAGCCTGAAACAATTTCTAAAGACTGTTGACATCTAGTGGAAGGCATAGGAACTGCAATTTGAGTCCTAAGTCAATGGATACTGTAATGGAATTGAATAGAAAACTACAACAACAAAACAAATCCTACTTCCTGAATGGATTTTTCTCAGGTTTTCACCTGCCAAATCAGTTCTGTTATACTCACAGACATTATTTTAACAGTTTTGGAAGCTTTAGAGTGTTTTCTATCCAAATCCTTTCTTCTGGGCCTGAGTAGAAGGCAGTTTAATTTGGGCATGCTTTTAATCCAAAATCCCAAATGCTGCCCCCTACCCTACAGAAGTTAACATAAATCTTCAATAATGTTCCACTCTGAGAATTCCTTTGTCTGTAGAAATGCGATGGAACGCAGGTCGCTCTCAGGTGAACGCGCGTGATCAGCTCATAGCACTCTGGCAGAGCCCTAACTCATTCAGCTCTCATTCCCCCCTCCTTCACAGTAGAAGCATCAAACAAGGTTATAAAGACTGTTGACATGTAGTGGAAGCCTCAGAAAGTGCAATATGACCCGTAGACACTGTATATTCGATATGCAATGACTTGAAATAACTACAAACCTCAGATTTCCCACTTCCTGGTTGGATTTTTTCTCAGGTTTTTGCCTGCCATATGAGTTCTGTTATACTCACAGACATCACCCAAACAGTTTTAGAAACTTCAGAGTGTTTTCTATCAAAATGTACTAATAATATGCATATATTAGCAACTGGGCCTGAGTAGCAGGCAGTTTATTCATCCAAGCTACTCAATACTGCCCCCAGTCCCAAATAAGTTAAAGAAGCAATAAAACTGGCCTTCTTTAGACTAGTTGAGTATCTGGAGTATCGGCATTTGTGAGTTCGATTATAGGCTCAAAATGGCCAGAAACAACACACTTTCTTCTAAAACGTGTCAGTTTATTCTTGTTCTGAGAAATAAAGGCTATTCCATGCGAGAAATTGCCAAGAAACTGATGATCTCGTACAACGCTGTGTACTACTTCCTTCACAGAACAGGGCAAACTGGCTCTAACCAGAATAGAAAGAGGAGTGGGAGGCCCCGGTGCACATCTGAGCAAAAGGACAAGTGCATTATAGTGTCTTGTTTGAGAAACAGACGCCTCTCAAGTCCTCAACTGGCAGCTTCATTAAATAGTACCCGCAAAACACCCGTCTCAACATTGACAGTGAAGAGGCAACTCCGGGATGCTGGCCTTCTAGGCAGAGTTGCAAAGAAAAAGCCATATCTCAGACTGGCCAATAAAAATAAAATATTAAAATGGGCAAAAAAAAACAGACACTGGACAAAGGAACTCTGCCTAGAAGGCCAGCATCCCAGGGACGCCTCTTCACTGTTTAAATGTATGTACAGTAGTTCTGTACCTGTCTATTAATGATATGTAATGTAGTTTTATATTTAATTTAATTTATGTATACTGAATAAAAATATAAACGCAACATGCAACAATTTCCAAGATTTCCAAGATTTTGCTGAGTTACAGATGATAAGTAAATCAGTCAATTGAAATAAATGAATTAGGCCCTAATCTATGGGTTTCACATGACTGGACAAAGGCGCCAGCCATGGGTGGGCCTGGGAGGGGATAGGTGATGTCTGGGAGGGGATAGGCCCACCCACTTGGGAGCCGACCCACTGAGGAGCCAGGCCCAACCAATCAGAATCAGTTTTTCCCTACAAAATAGCTTTATTACAGACATACAGTGTGGCAAAAAAGTATTTAGTCAGCCACCAATTGTGCAAGTTCTCCCACTTAAAAAGATGAGAGAGGCCTGTAATTTTCATCATAGGTAGACAGACAAAATGAGAAAAAAAATCCAGAAAATCACATTGTAGGATTTTTAATGAATTTATTTGCAAATGATGGTGGAAAAAAAGTATTTGGTCACCTACAAACAAGCAAGATTTCTGGCTCTAACATACCTGTAACTTCTTCTTTAGGCTCCTCTGTCCTCCACTCGTTACCTGATTTAATGGCACCTGTTTGAACTTGTTATCAGTATAAAAGACACGTGTCCACAACATCAAACAGTCACACTCCAAACTCCACTATGGCCAAGACCAAAGATCTGTCAAAGGACACCAGAAACAAAATTGTAGACCTGCACCAGGCTGGGAAGACTGAATCTGCAATAGGTAAGCAGCTTGGTTTGAAGAAATCAACTGTGGGAGCAATTATTAGGAAATGGAAGACATACAAGACCACTGATAATCTCCCTCGGTCTGGGGCTCCACGCAAGATCTCACCCCGTGGGGTCAAAATGATCACAAGAACGGTGAGCAAAAATCCCAGAAAAAAAAGTCTGAAGTTTGCTAGAGAGCATTTGGATGATCCAGAAGAATATTGGGAGAATGTCATATGGTCAGATGAAACCAAAATAGAACTTTTTGGTAAAAACTCAACTCGTTGTGTTTGGAGGACAAAGAATGCTGAGTTGCATCCAAAGAACACCATACCTACTGTGAAGCATGGGGGTGGAAACATCATGCTTTGGGGCTGTTTTTCTGCAAAAGGACCAGGGCGACTGATCCGTGTAAAGGAAAGAATGAATGGGGCCATGTATCGTGAGATTTTGAGTGAAAACCTCCTTCCATTAGCAAGGGCATTGAAGATGAAACGTGGCTGGGTCTTTCAGCATGACAATGATCCCAAACACACCGCCCGGGCAATGAAGGAGTGGCTTCGTAAGAAGCATTTTAAGGTCCTGGAGTGGCCTAGCCAGTCTCCAGATCTCAACCCCATAGAAAATCTTTGGAGGGAGTTGAAATGACATTGCTTGCTTAGACCTGCAGAGAAATGTTCTACAAATATAATTAGTTATGCCATTATTCTGATTTTGACAAACATTTCACAAACTACAGTAACACGGCATGATGAGAGTTTTTATATGCTTATATTATGACCCATTAGATCTAGCCTCTTTGGAGAAGCCCATATATTTTTTTAAATGCATACTGGAGATGTACATGTTATACTAAGATAGCTGAAATGACAGCCATCATGGAGCACATGGCTGAGAGGGACTGCATGCACATCTCTTTCTCTCCTCTCTCTCTCGCTCTCTCCCCTCCCTCTCTTCTTCTCTATTCCTCTCCCTCTCTATCTGACAGCAGCAGAGCTCCTTTGGGAGGTAATTAGGAAAACCTCAACAGGCACACACACAGCAGCTGCTGAAAACAAGGCTCCCAACACTTTTCTCTTTCCTTCCACATTACAATAGTAAGGAATGGAGGGAAAGAGGGAGGGATGGGGGGATGGGGGCGGGTGTAGGGGAGTAAACTTCGAGGTCCTCTTTGGGTAATGGTGTTAAACATTCAGCTTTTGTATTCCACACTGTTAGGTGGAGTGATTCTGAAGCAAGTTTTAACATTTTACTTTTTATAAGATTGTATTTTATATTTTATCATCAATAGAAAACACAGATACAAACACAATGACATCATACTGTACAAACATCAACTGCATCACACCTTCCCTGACCCACTAGCCCTCATCCCTATCTCCAACTGCACAATTTTGTTTTTCTCCATCGCCCATGCACTTACAATTTTTACATAGTAAAGCATTTGACATTTCCATTGCATGAACGGCAGAGAATTTGTTGATTTCCGTTTTTAAGTACTGTGGTTATTCTTTTAAAAGTTGTGGCATACTGTAGCACACCTTGCGGGCTGCTGCAGATTTCCATGGCACATTATTTAAGTGTCAGCCATTTTTGCCATTAATGCTAGTTAGTGCTAGTTTGACCATCTTTGAGAAGCATTTGACTGTTTTTAATATTGGCTGTACTAAAGAATTAAAAAACATTTTTTTGTAAGAACATAATATATGGGATTGATTTTAAGAAATTTTGCGTAATTTGATTAATATTATGGTGCTTCTATTCCAAGAGTAAAGAAACCTTCAATGTTTCCATTAGGAAAATATGGTGCTGTACAACGTGACCGGTCGGTAGTAGGCTACTAAGTAACTGCGAGTGAAGAGCAAAATAATCCTAACATTTTCACACCCTAATTGTAGCCTAAGCAATTCCCAAATGGAGATTCAGTGAAAATAAAAATCTAATTGATTTATCAAGACCACACCCCATGCTTGTCTCAGAGCAGCGCAAAACGATGATGAAATAGTTGACCACACGTGGGTAGGTGTGGTCAAATCCTATTATTACAATTGGATGACTTTGGATGTTCCAGTAAGTAAGAGTTTGTTGCCTATATTAACCTACTTAATTCAAATGTTTCTGTCATTCAGTGATATTTATTCCCATAGTAATTCGTTATGGATTCATCCAGATGTGGTTAGAAAACAATGCATTTGGTGGACTTGGTAAGAGTCCTGCTGATAGCCCATCAAGGGTGCATGGCTTCTTTTGTATTCATAAACGAACTCCAGCACAAAGAGAAAGGAGCCTTGAATAATTACACATGTTGGTAAAATATTGTTAGACTTGGGGATTATGGTCATGGACAGTGCTATTCGCCTATGTTACGCTCAATGCGAAAGCTCAGGAAAATGAACAGGTAAAGTAGGCTACAATACTGTAAAAAGAAATGCTTAAATAAATTGACTGCTGGTCTTTAACATATGCTGCACATTTTTACATTGTATTCCATTTCCAGCGAGACTATTCAAGCCATCAACTCATGGATGGTTGAAGATGATGAGCGATCGGCAAAGGCAATCTGGAATCTGCTGGCATCACCGCACAACATTAACATCGCTCTAATCACAGTCAGAAGATTTTATATATATAAAATCTTCAATCCCATATAATGTCTTGCAGAGCCTTTCCATGAGTCCACTCAAGTTTCTGTATATACAGTTGAAGTCAGAAGTTTACATACACTTAGGTTGGAGTCATTAAAACTCATTTTCAACCACTCCAAAAATGTATTGTTAACAAACTATAGTTTTGGCAAGTCGGTTAGGACATCTACTTTGTGTATGACACGTAATTTTTTCAACAATTGTTTACAGAGATTTTTTCACTTATAATTAATCGTATCACAATTTCAGTGGGTCAGAAGTTGACATACACCAAGTTGACTGTGCCTTTAAACAGCTTGGTAAAGTCCATGAAATGATGTCATGGCTTTAAGAGCTTCTGTTAGGCTAATTGACATCATTTGAGTAATTTGGAGGTGTACCTGTGGATGTATTTCAAGGCCTACCTTCAAACTCAGTGCCTCTTTGCTTGACATCATGGGGAAATCTAAATAAATCAGCCAAGACCCCAGAAAACAAATTGGAGACCTCCACAAGTCTGGTTCATCCTTGGGAGCATTTTCCAAATGCCTGAAGGTACCACGTTCATCTGTAAAAATGATAGTACGCAAGTATGATCACTATGGGACCAAGCAGCCATCATGCCCCTCAGGAAGGGGACACGTTCTGTCTCCTAGAGATTTAGGTTATGTCAATATAGGACTTGTTTTACTGTGGATATAGATACTTTTGTACCTGTTTCCTCCAGCATCTTCACAAGGTCCTTTGCTGTTGTTCTGGGATTATTGATTTGCACTTTTTGCACCAAAGTACGCCAAAAGCACCAAACGTTCTGTCTCCTAGAGATGAACGTACTTTGGTGCGAAATGTGCAAATCAATCCCAGAACAACAGCAAAGGACCTTGTGAAGATGCTGGAGGAAACAGGTTCAAAAGTATATATCCACAGTAAAACGAGTCCTATATTGACATAACCTAAAGGACGCTCAACAAGGAAGACGCCACTGCTCCGAAAACCGCCGTAAAAAAAGCCAGACTACAGTTTGCAACTGCACATGGGGACAAAAAATGTACTTTTTGGAGAAATGTCCTCTGGTCTGATGAAACAAAAATATAATGTTTGGTCATCGTTATTTTTGGAGGAAAAAGAGGGAGGCTTGCAAACCGAAGAACACCATCCCAACCATGAAGCACGGTGGTGGAAGCATCATGTTGTGGGGGTGCTTTGCTGCAGGGGGGACTGGTGAACTTCACAAAATAGATGGCATCATGAGGACGGAAAATTATGCGGATATATTGAAGCAACATCTCAAGACATCAGTGAGGAAGTTAAAACTTGGTTGCAAATGGGTCTTCCAAATGGACAATGACCCCAAGCATACTTCCAAAGTTGTGGCAAAATGGCTTAAGGACAACAAACTCAAGGTATTGGAGTGGCCATCACAAAGCCCTGACCTCAATCCTATGTGTGGGCAGAACTGAAAAAGCATGTGTGAGCAAGGAGGCCTGCACACCGGACTCAGTAACACCAGTTCTGTCAGGAGGAATGGGCCAAAATTCACCCAACATATTATAGGAAGCATGTGGAAGGCTACCTGAAACTTTTGACCCAAGTTAAACAATTTAAAGGCAACGCTACCAAATACTAATTGAGTGTATGTAAACTTCTGACCCATTGGGAATTTAATGAAAGAAATAAAAGCTTAAATAAATCATTCTCTCTACTATTATTCTGACATTTCACATTCTTGAAATGAAGTGGTTATCCTAACTGACCTAAAACAGATCATTTGTAATGGATTAAATATCAGGAATTGTGAAAAACTGAGCATAAAAGTTTTTGGCTAAGAGTAATGTAAACTTCCGACTTCAACTGTATATATGTGTATATTTTTTTTAGAACCTTAACAATGTGTGTTTCTCCTTGTTTTGTACTGTTCTGTAGTTTCAACCCAATGATTCATCTGACAAGCAAATAACTTTGAACTTTTGAGATTGAACATCCTGCCATCTGTCTAGTACAGGATTTGAATTCCGTGTGGCAGACCTTTCCGTGGTGGGGAGAAGATTCCAAAGTACCAAAGATCCTGAGAGCGATGACATCTGGAGATAAGCTAGCTCCGGGTAGGTATGGTGGTAAGGTCAAGGGGGAGGTTCCAGACAAAGTGCGATCCAACCAAGACCTCTAAGATGGAGAAGGCTTAATTAAGATGACGGCAAGTCACAACAGCTGTGAAGGCGGAGGAAGGCTGCAGCAGAGTAGGTGCCCAGTCCCTATCTGTCAAGACCCGTGTGATGACTGCCCGTGCATTAGTTTCCCCATGTTAAACAACGACACACACAGGCGTCCTCCAAAAGGACTGAGGCAGAAAGAGTCCTTCTGCAGCCTTACTCATGACTGAGCAGCCTTCTTTAGTATCCACTCTGCCTTCCCCATTAGGGGAAGGGGCTATAAAAGTTGCCTTTAATCTTTTTGGGAGAGGGGGCATCATTTTCACTTTTGGATGAATAGCGTGCCCAGAGTGAACGGCCTCCTACTCTGTCCCAGATGCTAATATCAAATCAAATGTATTAATATAGCCCAACCCAGACAGACAGGAAGATCACATCAGTGACTCAACCCACTCAAGTGACACACCACTCCTAGGGACGGCATGAAAGAGCACCAGTAAGCCAGTGACTTAGCCCCTGTAATAGGGTTAGAGGCAGAGAATCCCAGTGGAAAGAGGGGAACCGGCCAGGCAGAGACAGCAAGGGCGGTTTGTTGCTCCTTTCCGTTCACCTTCACACTCCTGGGCCAGACTACACTCAATCATATAGTTTGCGTCTCTCACATGGGTAGGCAGACCATTCCATAAAAATGGAGCTCTATAGGAGAACGCCCTACCTCCAGCTGTTTGCTTAGAAATTATAGGGACAATTAGGATGCCTGCGTCTTGTAACCGCAGCGTACGTGTAGGTATGTACGGCAGGACCAAATCGGAAAGATAGGTAGGAGCAAGCCCATGTAATGCTTTGTAGTTTAGCAGTAAATCCTTGAAATCAGCCCTTGCCTTAACAGGAAGCCAGTGTAGGGAGGCTAGCACTGGAGTAATATGATTACATTTTTTGGTTCTAGTCAGGATTCTAGCAGCCGTATTTAGCACTAACTGAAGTTTATTAGTGCTTTATCCGGGTAGCCGGAAAGTAGAGCATTGCAGTAGTCTAACCTAGACGTAACAAAAGCATGGATAAATTTTTCTGCATAATTTTTGGACGGAAAGTTTCTGATTTTTGCAATGTTACGTAGATGGAAAAAAGCTGTCCTTGAAACAGTCTTGATATGTTCATCAAAAGAGAGATCAGGGTCCAGAGTAACGTTGAGGTCCTTCACAGTTTCATTTGAGACAACTGTACAACCATCAAGATTAATTGTCAGATTCAACAAAGATCTCTTTGTTTCTTGGGACCTAGAACAAGCATCTCTGTTTTGTCCGAGTTTAAAAGTAGAAGGTTTGCAGCCATCCACTTCCTCATGTCTGAAACACAGGCTTCTAGCGAGGGCAATTTTGGGGCTTCACCATGTTTCATTGAAATGTACAGCTGTGTGTCATCCGCATAGCAGTGAAAGTTAACATTATGTTTTCGAATGACATCCCCAAGAGGTAGAGACAAACTGATATCTTTCCGACAGATAAGATCTAAACCAGCCCAGAACTTGTCCGTGTAGACCAATTTGGGTTTCCAATCTCTCCAAAAGAATGTGGTGATCGATGGTATCAAAAGCAGCACTAAGGTCTAGGAGCACGAGGACAGATGCAGAGCCTCGGTCTGATGCCATTAACCTCTCTAGGGTATACGTCCCACCTGTATAACATCCAGTGAGGTTGCAAAGTGTCAAATTCAATTACAGAAATGCTCATTATAAAAATTCAGAAAACAAAACATATTTTACATAGGTTTAAAGATGAACTTCTTGTTAAACCAACTACAGTGTCATATCTATAAAATTTATACCTAGCCCAGAACATACCTAGCCCAGAACATAACCCAGTTGACAAATTATTACAAACAGTAACCAGCCAAGCAAAAGCTTTACAAAACTCAGAAATAGAGAAAATTAATCCCTTACCTTTGATGATCTTCATATGGTGGCAATCAGAAGACATTCATTTACTCAATAAATATTCCTTTTGTTCGATGAAGTCTCTTTATATGCAAAAACCTCCGTTTGTTAGTGTGTTTTCTTCAGTAATCCACAGGCTCAAACTCAGTCAAAACAATCAGACAAAAAATCAAAATTGTATCCGTAAAGTTCATAGAAACATGTCAAACAATGTTTATATTCAATCCTCAGGTAGTTTTTTTTAGCCTAAATGATCTATAATATTTAAACCGGACAATAACGTCGTCAATATAAAAGGTAAACAAGAAATGCACATGCGCCTGAAAAAACTGCGTCACGTTAGGGTCCACTCTGGTCTTACTCCCTCATTTATAAGAATACAAGCCTGAAACGATTTCTAAAGACTGTTGACATCTAGTGGAAGGCATAGGAACTGCAAAATGAGTCCTAAGTCAATAGATACTGTAATGGCATTGAATAGAAAACTACAAAACCACAAAAAAAACTACTTCCTGAATGGATTTTTCTCAGGCTTTTGCCTGCTAAATTAGTTATGTTATACTCACAGACACTATTGTAACAGTTTTGGAAACTTTGGAGTGTTTTCTATCCAAATCTACCAGGTATATGCATATCATATCTTCCGGGCCCGAGTAGCAGGCCGTTTAATTTGGGCATGCTTTTCATCCAAAATTCAGAATGCTGCCCCCTACCCTAGAGAGGATAAAAAGGTAATTTACCACCTTCACAAGTGCAGTCTCGGTGCTATGATGGGGTCTAAAACCAGACTGAAGCATTCAAACTGTTTTGTCTACAGGAAGGCAGTGAGTTGCTGCGCAACAGCTTTTTCATTTTTTTGTTGTTGAGAGGAATGGAAGATTCATATTATTATTAGTATTGGATAGAAAACACTCTGAAGTCTCTAAAACTGTTTGAATGATGTCTGTGGGTATAACAGAATTCATATGGCTGGCAAAAACCTTGAGAAAAATCCAACCAGGAAGTGGGAAATCTGAGGATTGTAGTTTTTCAACTCAGCTCCCATTGAATATACATATTAGTTATGTTTCACTTCCCAAGGCTTCCACTAGATGTCAACAGTATTTACAACCTGTTTTGAGGATTTTACTCTAAAGGAGGGGCTCATAAGGGATATTTGAGTGAGTGGTCTGGCAGAGTGCCACAGCCTCAGTCTGGCGCACTCACGTGAAAGGTAGCTTACGTTCCACTTCATTTGTACAGACAATGGAATTGTCCGGCTGGAACATTAATTAAGTTTTATGTTAAAAACATCCTAAAGATTGATTCCATACTTCGGTTGGCATGTTTCTGCGGGCTGTAATGGAACTTTTTGAACTTTTCATCCGACGTTCAGCACGACCTGAACGCGCTTTTGGATTTGTTTACCAACCGCCCTAACAAAAGAAGATATTTGGACATAACTGATGGACATTATCGAACAAATCAAAACATTTATGGTGGAACTGGGATTCCTGGGAGTGTATTCTGATGAAGATCATCAAACGTAAATGAATATTTAAAATGCTATTTCTGAGTAATGTTGACTATCCAATATGACGGGTATCTTTTTGTACTCAGATTATTGCATGGTTTGCTTTCTCCGTAAGTTTGAATTAAAATCTGACACAGCGGTTGCATTAAGGAGAAGTGTATCTAAAGTTCCATGTATAATAGTTGTATCTTTATCAATGTTTATTATGAGTTCTGTAAATTGATGTGGCTCTCTGCAATATCACTGCACGTTTTAGAACTACTGAACGTAACGCGCCAATGTAAACTCTGATTTTTTGATGGAAATATTAACTTTATCAAACAAAACATATATGTATTGTGTAAGATGAAGTCCTATGAGTGTCATCTGATGAAGATCATCAAAGGTTAGTGATTAATTTGATCTCTATTTCCGCTTTTTGTAACTTGTCTCTTTGACTGGAAAAAAAATGGCTGTGTTTTCTGTAGCTTGGTGATGACCTAACATAATTGTTTATGGTGCTTTCGCTGTAAATCCTTTTTGGAATCAGATATAACGAGAATTATATCTTTGAAATGGTATAAAATACTTGTATGCTTGAGGAATTTTAATTATGAGATTTTTGTTGTTTTGAATTTGGCGCCCTGGAGTTTCACTGGCTGTTGCGGGTCCTAGACAGGTTCAAATAGCCTGCCTCAAACTCCTGTCTCAATTATTGCATGCAGAGGGATCACCTACATGTGGTCAGAAACATTGAAAAATGAATTTTGGAGCCTGGAATGTGCACACCCTAATGGATAGTGCAACCAGTGATTGGCCTGAGAAGAGAACTAAGATCATAGCCAGAGAAATTAGAAGGTGCCATATTAGCCTAGCTGCCCTCTCTGAAACACGTCTGGCAGATGAAAGGCAGCTGAAGGAGAAGAAGGGTGGGTATAGCTTCTTCTGGAAAGAGAAAGCAGCTGAAGAGCCAAGGATCCATGGCGTTGGATTTATAATCAAGAACCAGCTCATCAGCCGCCTCTCTGAACATCCCGTTGGGATTCAGTGAGCACCTCATGACCATCCATCTGGTGCTTGCTAACAGCCAGATGACAACAGTTGTAAGTGCCTATGCTCCAACTGTGGATTCGCAGGTAGAATGTAAAGGAGACCTTCTACCTCAGGTTAGACACAACACCGTCAAGCATCCCAAAGGAGGATAAGATCATTTTTCTTGGGGATTTCAATGCCAGGGTGGGCCCGGGACCACAACCTTGGGAGAGACAGAATAGGAAAGGAAGCCATTGGCAACATCAACTCCAATGGAGTTCTTCTTCTCATCAAATGTTCTGAGTACGACCTTACCATCAATAACACTCTTGTTTCTCACTCTGTAATTATGTAATTGTTCGAGCTAGTGACTGCTGAGAAGTGAATGTCACCAGGGCCATAACCAGTACAGATGACTGCTGGACAGA
Organism: Oncorhynchus clarkii lewisi; assembly: GCF_045791955.1. NCBI lineage: Eukaryota > Metazoa > Chordata > Actinopteri > Salmoniformes > Salmonidae > Oncorhynchus > Oncorhynchus clarkii. The sequence continues at coordinate 55,512,261 of NC_092155.1, read as the reverse complement.
TCCGGCCAAGACTCAACATTGAGAGCCTAGTCACTCTGCAACACCTCCAGGTTTTGCTGGGGAAAATAACTCAGGATATCCAAAAATACTGGGGTCTGCTCAAATCAATAATTCTCGACACCTGCAAGAACACCCTTGGGTACAACTACAGAAAACATTAGTATTGGTTTGATACAGAAAAAGAGCAGCTCATCACAAATAAAAGGAAAGCCTTTTGTGCCTGGCAGAATGACATCAATTGGAAGGCTAAAAGAGAGGCTCACTCCAGAGCTAAGGTTGGTGACCAGCGCAGGGTGAGGGAGTTCAAGAACAGGTGGTGGACTAAAAAAGTCCTGGAACTCCAGCAGCTGGCAGACACTGCCGATACCAGAGGCTTCTTCAGTGCCACCAAGGCAGTGACGGTTCAAGCTGCCACAGCCTAACCCCCTACGCTCTAAGGATGGACAAACATGAGTGATGGACAATGAGGCAATCAATACCCTATTGAGAGAGCACTTTCAAGAGCTTTGCAACTGCATCCTCAATGCTGAACTGGAGGTTATCAACCAAATCCCCCAGAGATCAATCAGAGATGATATGGGCGAACCTCCCATTGTGACTGAGATGCAAGATGCCATCAGGAGCCTGAGAAACGCCGCCGGACCAGACAGGATCCCAGCAGAAATCCTAAAGGAAAGGCGAACCAGAGCTCCTTATTCACATACATGCCCTACTCCTGACGATCGGGGACAAGGAAGAACTACCCTCAGAGCTCAGAGATGCTCTGATAGTGATCATCTTCAAAAAGGGAAACAAGGCATAATGTGGGAACCACAGAGACAAACCCTCTCCTGTCAAACACAGGTGAAATACTTGCACATGCCAAGTGACTGCTACCCTGGTCTGAGGAAGTACTCCCAGAATCGCAGTGTGGCTTCCACCCATCCAGAGGTACTGCAGATACTGCAGATCTTCTCAGTACGTCAACCACAAAATAAATGCTGGGAACAAAAGCAACCATTGTACATGACCTTCATAGACCTAACAAAAGCCTTCAACACAGTTGACCGCTACTCTCTTTGGCGGATAATCTCGAAATACGGCTAAACTGACAATTACATCAGAATACTGAGGCTGCTGCATGATGACATGTCTGCCACAATGCTCATCAACATCGGCTCTGAGTCAGAGCCCTTCACTGTGGAGACGGGTCAAACAGAGTTGCCGCCTTCAGCGCTGCCATCCTCCACCTCAAGTTCAGTACAATACAGTACACATTGAGTACAGTACAATACAGTACATTATATTGTACTCAACTGTGCTGTACTATTAGGAAGTTTACTCAGCTTTCTTTTCTTTACTGTACTTTACTCTGCTGTCCAAACTTGTGAAACAAAGACATCTATGTTTTGTTCAGACTGGATTAAATCTGAACCAAACATGGGCATCTATGTTTGGGCCAAATCAAGGCCGATTTGGACCAGACCAAAAACTTAAGCCGGTCCAGACTAAAAAACGACATCAGGGTGGACTGACCAAATTTCAACTACTTTTCAATGTCAATGGATGTCCGGTGTCAGTTGGTGCTCAACAGTGGTGGCATTAGTTACTTAAAAAAGTGATATACTGTATGTAACGGTTTTCTTCGGGTGAAGGAGATGCGGACCAAAACGCAGCGTGGTGGTTATTCATGGTACTTTAATAAAGACACTATACATGAATAAACCAACAAAACAATAACCGTGAGCGAACCTAAAACAGCCCTATCTGGTGCAAACACAGAGACAGGAACAATCACCCACAAAACCCAACACCAAACAGGCTACCTAAATATGGTTCCCAATCAGAGACAATGACTAACACCTGCCTCTGATTGAGAACCATATCAGGCCAAACATAGAAATAGACAAACTAGACATATAACATAGAATGCCCACTCAGATCACACCCTGACCAAACAAAACATAGAAACATACAAAGCAAACTATGGTCAGGGTGTGACACTGTATTTCATATTACTTACATTTAACCCATAAATTGAAGCCATGTCTAAGCTATATGGAATTGTTTTAAGGTAATACCAAGATCATGTTTCTATTTGATTTAGAATTTTAAGACCGCTTCAAGAATCTCAAATATATATACATAAAGATTTTATGAACAAAAATGTATTTGGCCTTACTGCTATTAGCCCATAGAAACACATTGAATAACAGATGCACTACGTGGAACAACAGATAGTCCCAAAGAATTATAAAAAGGAAGTTTGTTCTGAAGTGTCTGTCCTATATCTGAGATATATATATACAGTACTAGTCAAAAGTTTGGACACACCTACTCATCCTTAGGTTTTCTTCATTTTTTAAAAACTATTTTACACATTGTAGAACAATAGAGAAAAAAAATTAAGATTTGAAATAACACAAATGGAATCATGGAGTAACCAAAAAAAGTGTTAAACAAATATACATTTATTTTATCATTTTAAATTCTTCAAAATAGCCACCCTTGTCCTTGAATGACAGCTTTGCTCATTCTTGGCATTCTTTCAACCAGCTTCATGAGGTAGTCAGCTGGAATGCAAGTCAATTAACAGGTGTGCCTTGTTAAAAGGTCATTTATGGAATTTCTTTCATTCTTAATGCTTTTGACCAAATCAGTTGTGTTGTGACCAGGAAGGGGTGGTATACAGAAGAAAGTCCTATTTGGTAAAGGACAAAGTCCATATTATGGCAAGAGCAGTTCAAATAAGCAAAGAGAAACAACAGTCCATCGTTGCTTTAAGACATGAAGGTCAGTCAATGCGGAAAAGTGCAGTCGCAAAAACCATCAAGCGCTATGATGAAACTGGCTCTCATGAGGACCACCACAGGAGAGCAAGGCCCAGAGTTACCTTTGCTGCAGAGTATAAATTCCTTGGAGTTAACTGCACCTTAGACTGCAGCCCAAATAAATCCTTCACCGAGTTCAAGTAACAGGCACATCTCAACATCAACTGTTCAGAGGAGACTGCGTGAATCAGGCCTTCATGGTTGAATTGCTGCAAAGAAACCACTACTAAAGAACACCAATAATAAGAAGAGACTTGCTTGAGCCAAGACAAATGAGCAATGGACATTAGGCTGGTGGAAATCTGTTTTTTGGTCTGACGAATCCAACTTTGAGATTTTTGGTCAATTCCGAAATTTATTTTTGAGACGCAAAGTAGGTGAACTGATGATCTCATCATGTGTGGTTCCCACCATGAAGCATGGAGGAAGAGGTGTGATGGTGTGGGGGATCTTTGCTGTTGACCATGTCTGTGATTTATTTAGAATTCCTGATGTCGCTTAAGTAACAGACAGTTTACTTTGGGCATGCCTTTCATCCGGACGTGAAAATAATACCCCCTAGCCCAAAGAGGTTTTTAAGATGCCTTTTCTATCTGTTTGACCAGAAATCGAAGCCTTTGCTTATTCCTAATTTTTGGATGGAAAAATATATCACCTTAGCTTTTTTGACACCACATTTTACATGTTGGTGCTTATGGAAATATAATTTTACATGGAAATGCCCTGTACTTTTCTACTAGATGTTGATCTCATCGGGACTATCATTGCTTGCATCCACAGCTCCATCTATACATTTGAGTGTGGTTTAATTCCCCCAGCCCCATCCCTCAGCTTACAAACAAAGTCCTGCTGTTGACATTACAGATTGTGCTGTTAAGTAATTGTGTGGTGCAGCTATCTGGTTGTATAAGCGCAACAGAGAGTAACAAGATGATGCACTATGCAAGAACATATAGGCTAAAGAGGAATGGTCTATAAAATGCCTCTATTAAAAAAATCCTGCTAATGCTGCTGTTGTGTTTCAGTAGGCTCTGAGACACAGGTCCAAGCTGCTCTTTATTCTGTAGCCAACTGAGGTGCCAGCGATTGATGGCCAGGTTCTGTAGCACATTAAGAATGGATGGATGGCCATGCTGTTGGAAATGGTGAGGATGAATGGATGGTGGTTAGTCTATGGTACAGAGAGGATGGACTGATGCTCATATGATGTGCCACAGCACTGAGGTAGGTGCTGAGGATGGATGATGCCAATATACAGTAAGTCAGTGACTGATGGGCTTATAATTTGGCAGGGAAAACATGTATAGATACCATACCATCTACTACTGTGTAGCATATTACCCTAGGTAAGGCAACCTGCTCTCACAAACCAGACACAAAGCAAATTAAGTGGTACACTTCCTCAGAGTTAGATACTGTACAACACTTGTTGTGTTCAACAACAATCCCAACATCTTGGTTACAGGCTATGCATCCCCCATAACATGAAGTCACTACTCAATCAGTAACTCAATAAATGCATTCATAATCAAGATGCACAGTAGCTGCCCTGTGATGAAGACAACTGCTAAACTGAATAATAACAACTCCAAAAGTACTCCAAAAATGATATCCATAAACCCCCAAATATTACAGCAGAGACCGGAGGTAAAAACAAAAGATGGAACATATAAAGGAGAGAGAAATCGAGAAAAAGGATAATCAGAAGAGATTTTTGTGATTTATGGAAAGATATCTGCCACCTGGAGTTTGCATCGGAGGACCACTTGTGGTGACGTACTGTAAGAGTGGCAGGAAAGTGATGTATTGCCTTTCCAGGTTATTAGATGGGGACCCTGATAGGCAGTAAAATTAGTCTTTAGTGAGATGAAAGCAGACTTTAGCCACCCTGTGTATTGGAACCCGGAGCTCTCTTGTGGCGTTGACTTACCAGGCTTGCTTTTTAGCGAGGTGGTAATAATCCACAGCTTTCAATTTCCCACTTAAATCAGCAGAAACCAAAGGCGGGCCGGCACAAAATGGAGGACGTGAGTCTTGTTGACACGATGAAGCCCAGCGGGGCCACAGCATTAATCTCATCACCAATCGATAAAAACCTCCAAGAGCATCATTAATGTAGTGATATGGCTCCGGTGGGAATAGAGTCAGACACAGAAAAGTTTACTAGGCCTCAAGTATTTATTCATAAGGGCTCTGGGGAGAGTAAAGGACCAAGAAAGAATAAACATCATTACAAGTGTATTTGTTAACTCAATAGAGACCTACATGAAAATATACAGTGCATTCAAATTCAGACTTATTCTAAAATGTATTAAATATTTTTTTTCCCTCATCAATCTACACACATTGTCCCATAATGACAGAGTAAAAACAGGTTTTTAGAAATGTTTGTCTTCAATACTTTGTTGTACGTCTCCATAGCCTTGGTTTCCAGACCCAACAGAGAGTACAGTTGTCCCGGGGCAGAATCTCTTTGGCAGAGATTACAGCCTCAAGTCTTCTTGGGTATGACGCTATAAGCTTGGCACACCTGTATTTGGGAAGTTTCTCCCATTCTTCTATGAATATCAGGCTTTTTCAAGTTGGATGGGGAGCATAGCTGCACAGCTATTTTTCAGGTCTCTCCAGAGATGTTCGATCTGGTTCAAGTCCGGTCTCTCGCTGGGTCACTCAAGGACTTGTCCCGAAGTCACTCCTGCATTGTCCTGGCTGTGTGCTCAGGGTCGTTGTCCTGTTGGAAGGTGAACCTTTGCCCTAGTCTGAGGTCGTGAGCGCTCTGGAGCAGGACTGTGGTGCGGACAGCGTCAGACATGGACATCCTGTTATCTGGACACCCCCAGAACCTTGGGAGAGGTGAGTGCAGACAGGTGGAATCCAGTGTGCTGTAGCCCCGGGTATAGCGGTGATAAAAGTTGGTGAAACCCAGGAACCACTGCAGCTGTACTCTGGACATAGGCTGGGGCCAATCCACCACTGCTCTCAGCGGTTCGAAGGCCGAGGAGATGAAAGGTAGTGGGTAGCGGTTCTTTGCCATGATGTCGTTGAGACCTCGGTAGACGATGCACAGGAACAGGGTTTTGGCCTTCTTCTCCACAAAGAAGAACCCTGCACCGGCAGGGGAGGCAGAAGGACAGATGAGCAGCTAGGGAGTCCTCAATGTACGTCTCCATAGCCTTGGTTTCCAGACCCAACAGAGAGTACAGTTGTCCCGGGGCAGAGTGGTGCCTGGGAGAAGATCAATCCCGCAGTCATATGGTCGGTGCGGTGGCAGTGAAGTGACCCGGGCCTTACTGAACACCACCCGGAGGTCCTGGTACTCCGTGGGAATGTCGGGGAAGTCTGGAGCAACTCCCGAGGCCCCAGGAAGACATGCCAGGATAGGCTGACTTCAGGAAATGGGCGTGGTAGAACGGGTTCCAGACCATGATGGCACCAGCAGACTGTTTAATGAGGGGATTGTGTCACTGGAGCAAGGAGAATCCCAATACACGGAGTGTTGGTGGGTATATTCACTGCAGAAAACACACAGTGATATAGACAAGAGTGATGATGATTGCCAAATATTAGTATTATAGTTTTTTGGTAATCTATACATAAAGACACAGCTATACCCGGGGCTACAGCACACTGGATTCCACCTGTCTGCACTCACCTCTCCCAAGGTTCTGGGGGTGTCCAGATAACAGGATGTCCGTGTCTGACGCTGTCCGCACCACGGTCCTGCTCCAGAGCGCTCACGACCTCAGACTAGGGAAAAGGTTCAGCCAGGACAATGCAGGAGTGACTTCGGGACAAGTCCTTTAATGAGCAGGAACTGGATGGTTCCCTGAGACATGTAGTTTGATGGGGGTGGAATTGTCGGGGACCCGGCCTATTTGAGTGCCCGTCCAGTGCTCTAACGTCCATGGGAATGGAGAGTGAGGATATCGAGCTCGGAAGCCGGGGTAGCGTCCATCAAGCTTTCATTGTCACAGAGTCAATGAGGACCCGAAGTGAGTTTGACTGGTTTCCCCACAGCAACATGGCATGAAAAGGGATGCGAGTAAGGGGAGAGGAAAAGTTCTCCGTATGGCCCACCAGAGTACTCGCTCCTACCGGTGAGCTTAGTCTTTTAGTGGTCAGGTGGAGATAAAATGACCAGTATTCCCGCACTACAGGCAGCTCTTAGTGTGACGCCTGTATAGCCGTTCAGCTGGAGATGGCCTAGTAGCATTGTCTCGGTAAGAGGTGAATCCTCGTGCCTTCCAGTGGTGGCTCCTTGGGAGGAGAGGATGTTGAGGAGCTGGTCCGAGTCAGTGTCGGAGAAAATAAAGTTTATTTCTAAAACAAGGGCAGGCAAACAACAGGTCAAAGGCAGGCAGGGGTCAATAATCCAGAGAGGGTGCTGAGGGTCCAGAACGGCAGGTATTCTCAGGGTTAGGGCAGGCAGGGGTCAATAATCCAGTAAGGTGGGGTAAGGTACAGGAACGGCAGGCAGGCTCATGGTCAGGCAGAACGGTCAAAATTGGGAAGTACTAGAGAACAGGAGCAAGAAACAGGCAGGAGCAAGGGAACAAACGCTGGTAGGTTTCACAAACAAAATGAACTGGCAACAGACAAACAGAGGACAAAGGTATAAATACACAGGGGATAATGAGGAAGATGGGCGACACCTGGAGGGGGGGTAGAGACAAGCACAAGACAGGTAAAACAGATAAGGTATTTATGTTTTTTATGTTGTATAAATTTGCAAACATTTCCGAAAAACTGTTTTTGCTTTGTCATTATGGGGTATTGTGTGTAGTTTGTTGAGGATTTTGAGGATACAAAAAAAATCAATTTTAGAATAAGGCTGTAATGTAACAAAATGTTTAAAAATTCAAGGGGTCAGAATACTTCCCGCATATACTGTAGATGGATAATGCTTTCACCATGAAAACAGAGATTAAATATCTTTGTAATATAATTCTTTGCAAAATCATATAAAAATAACTAAATTCAATGCAACCATTAGCAAACACTGCAGACATGAGATTGCATAAGAATTATAGATTTGCCTGAAGTGGCTGGTAGTACATTATGCATAGTCAAATATCCAGTTCCTTAGACTTTGACCTCAAGGGGGGGAAGTGGAAAATCATTAAGTTATTCAATGTTTACGTCCATGTGTTGTTTGTAATTAAAAAAACATTAGATCATTGTAAGGGGAGTACAGCACTGGCTGACAAAGAAGTAGATGTGTTAGCCATTACCTCTGCAAACCGATGGGGAGGACCACATTTGTAATTAATACTTTCACTGTGTTGACATGAAAGAGTTATAAATATTATTTATAAATTTAAATGCTCAAATCTCATACAAAAACACAAACCAATGCATGGTTTGTGAATTATTAAAATTAATTTACAAGATTCGATAAATTCAAAAACAAACCCGTCTGTCATATAAAACTCTTAAAAGCGCCATAGTCATACAACTGACAGAGGGTTTTTCTTTCTCTGTAGAGATGACTGAAACGGTCACAGAAATTGATATAGTGATTAGGATGAAGATAATGAATTCAGACTGCGGTTCTCAATCCCCTTCAGTTGCTTCAGTATGTTGATCATAAACGGGAAAGTCCCCTGAAAACAGCCAAAAGGTCAACCCGGCAGGGAAATGTCTGGAAAATCTTCAATCTGTGATTACAATCACAATGCTGCCTGTGGCCAATTATTAGCTGTGGATGTAGGAAGGCCTATGTGAGGAAAGGTTTAACTTCATTACAAAACATGATCCAAGGTTGAAATTCAACGCATTTTGAAATGTTTATTGCAGAAATGTTTGGGTTGTTGCATGTGGTTAAATATGTTGTAAGATTTGTGATGGCAGGAAATGACTTACACTTATTCTATTAGCATAGTGTGTTATTTTGGTTTGGTGGTTTGTTTTGAATCTCAAAAATCCCCATCATATGCTAATACATGTCTTTATGTATAGATTACCAAAAAACTATAATACTAATATTTGGCAATCATCATCACTCTTGTCTATGTCACTGTGTGTTTTCTGCAGTGAATATACCCACCAACACTTAAACATCACTAATACAATAATGTCAAAGATATGACCACATGAGACCAAAATAACTAGCTCCCTTCCATGCATCCACTTGTGATCTGCAAACTTTCATTATTTTAACCCTACTTGACTCTTTTGTTTTGCGAAAAGGAAAAGTTACAAAGAGCTAAACTGACAGGAAAGCCTTTAGCTAATAGCAACCCGAATCTGCCATCCCTTGGTAGATAGAGGCTATGACTTAAATATTGAACTCTAAACCAGCTTTGCTCTCACTTAGCCCTCTGGTGTGATAGGGGGCGGGAAAGTAGTTTATACTGCTGGGTGACCTGACCTGCCCTGGAAATTAAAAGTTCAAAAACAGAATTGCCATTAGCAGCACTGCTACATTTTTTTTTTTGCTATAGCCATAAGCAGCAACGGACACGCTGCCACTGTTGGTGGATGCTGCCTGGTTGGACCAATAAAAATGATCCTCAAATCTCAACCTGTTGAATGATGCCACCCACACTGTTGTGTTTGACTGTGCAGTTAAAGTTCCAGGTATTAGATAGGAAGTCGCAGACCCGCGCCCCTGTGGAGAAAGCAACCTGTGGTTACCTAGGTTACCCCATTGGCTCACAGCAAATACTTGACCTTATTCCAAACGCAATTTTATTTTTGTCTGCTTGTCTTAGTCAATTACAAAACGACATTTAACAAAAGTACAACATGTCAAGATTACTTTTCCAAATTGCCTGCTCCTGAGCATTCTCACTATTTAGAAAATGTAATATTGTAGGGCTTCCCTCATGCCCCTTTTCATGACGGTGCTAGCAGCCACGTGAGTGAGTTAAGATAGCCAAGACCACCAACACAAACAATCGGAATATACAGCTACAAGTAGTGAGTGCCGTTACAAACCGGCTGTACTAAACAAGTAAAATGTCTTACCTGTGATGAAATGTTTTCCACACACATAGCTACATTTAGCCTACTTGGACACCGGGTCCCCACATTTCCCAAACTTCCATGCCAGATAGCCTGAAGCCACAGGGCTCTTCTCTTAGGATCAATTTCACCTACATGCGAGTATTGCGAACCGTAGGTCGGGATTTTTTACCTGGTTACATGTACATTGAACAACACAGCAGCTTTTTGGGATTTTTTGTTATTTCTGCATAACAAAAAATCAATGACGAAGTTGGCTCTTTTGCAATGGGGATTTAAATGTTATACAGATGCACCATGGAGAGCATTCTGACCGGTTGCATCACCTTCTGGAATGGCAACTTCTCGGCATCCGACAGACAGTAAGGCGCAATAGAGGGTAGTGCGTACAGCCCAGTATATCACTGGAATGTTGATGTAACTTGGTAAATCCACTTCAATCAGAGCAGATGAAGGGGAGGAGACAGGTTACAGAAGGATTTTTAAGCCTTTAAACAATTGAGACATGGATTGTGTATGTGTGCCATTCAGAGGGTGAATGGGAAAGACAAAAGATTTAAGTGCCTTTGAATGGGGCATGGTAGTTAGTGCCAGGTACACTGATTTTTGTCAAGAACTGCAATGCTGCTGGGTTTTTAATGTTCAACAGTTTCCTGTGTGTATTAAGAATGGTCCACCACACAAAGGACATCCATTTATCTTGACACAGCTGTGTGTGTATGCACAGCTAACTCAGTGTGTGTGTGAGATATATATATATATGCACACACTCTCTATCCCCTTGCCCATTCTCTCGCTCTATCACTATTTTTCATTGTGAAATAAGGATACCCTACGGGGCTTCCTTCCTGGTTTACTGCAGCTCACTGATAACTCTTTTAATATACATTGACCGTCTACAGGGGAGAAATCAATACCTTGAGGAGGCTTTTTCCCAGCTGAAATGAGTTGCCTTGCCTCTAACCATGCAAGAAATGTGGACAAACGTTTGACAGTCAGTGTACATTTCAACAATCAATGACATCAAATTTGATTAGGAGAATATGGTGTGATAAAACTGTAGTGATAAAAACAATTTATCACTAGAGTTAGGAGTTTTAGTTTGTTATATCTGGAGTACTTCTCCGGTCCTATTCGGTGTCCTGTGTGAATCTAAGTGTGCGTTCTCTAATTCTCTCCTTCTCTCTTTCTTTCTCTCGGAGGACCTGAGCCCTAGGACCATGCCCCAGGACTACCTGACATGATGACTCCTTGCTGTCCCCAGTCCACCTGACTGTGCTGCTGCTCCAGTTTCAACTGTCCTGCCTTATTATTATTCGACCATGCTGGTCATTTATGAACATTTGAACATCTTGGCCATGTTCTGTTATAATCTCCACCCGGCACAGCCAGAAGAGGACTGGCCACCCCTCATAGCCTGGTTCCTCTCTAGGTTTCTTCCTAGGTTTTGGCCTTTCTATGGAGTTTTTCCTAGCCACCGTGCTTCTACACCTGCATTGCTTGCTGTTTGGGGTTTTAGGCTGGGTTTCTGTACAGCACTTTGAGATATCAGCTGATGTACGAAGGGCTATATAAATAAATTTGATTTGATTTGATTTGATTTTTCTGCATCCATTCTGCAACTGTGCATGTTCTCTTATATACGCTTGGAAGCCCCATTTGCAGAAGATGGAATCAGTCTTTTGGAACTTGAAGAGGACTTAACTGCTTAGGGCAGAAAATGCAGTGAATCATATACTTCCAGATGTACTTGCAGATATACTTTATATCTTATCATGTTATACTGAAGTATGAGATTCTGCCATGATAGTAAATTACTCATAAATGTTTGAACAATATTGTGTGAGCACGGTCATAACAATATGTTATTCCTGGCGTCTAGGTTGGAGATGATGTGGGTGTCAGATCAGAGTCAAGAGAGAGAGAAAGAAAAGAGAGAAAAACACACAGTACCAATGAACACACAATCAGACAAGCTACCACCCTATACCAAGTAATGTAATGGCACTGTCTATGGCACCAAAGCTAAACAGTAGTAGTTAATTCACAGTGTTGTCCATGGTACTTAGTGAAGTCATGTACATACATTTTTCCCCATTTCTCCCCATTAAGCAGCGAGTCGGAGTCTGAGGCCGAGCCTTCTCTTGTCTGTACTCCTCCTGTTACGGGGTCTGAGACGCCGAAGCTTCTCACCATTAGCTCTGACAAATTGAAAACCCTAGTCATTGGCGACTCCATTGCCTGTAGTATTAGACTTAAACCTAATCATCCAGCGATCATACACTGTTTACCAGGGGGCAGGGCTACCGACATTAAGGCTAATCTGAAGATGGTGCTGGCTAAAGCTAAAACTGGCGAGTGTAGAGAGTATAGAGATATTGTTATCCACGTCGGCACCAACGATGTTAGGATGAAACAGTCAGAGGTCACCAAGCGCAACATAGCTTCAGCGTGTAAATCAGCTAGAAAGATGTGTCGGCATCGAGTAATTGTCTCTGGCCCCCTCCCAGTTAGGGGGAGTGATAAGCTCAACAGCAGTCTCACAACTCAATCGCTGGTTGAAAACTGTTTTCTGCCCCTCCCAAAATATAGAATTTGTAGATAATTGTCCCTCTTTCTGGGACTCACACACAAACAGGACCAAGCCTGGCCTGCTGAGGAGTGACGGACTCCATCCTAGCTGGAGGGGTGCTCTCATCTTATCTACCAACACAGACAGGGCTCTAACTCCTCTAGCTCCACAATGAAATAGGGTGCAGGCCAGCTTAGTGGAGTCTGCCACTAGCACAGTCAGTGTAGTCAGCTCAGCTATCCCCATTGAGACCGTGTCTGTGCCTCGACCTAGGTTGGGAAAAACTAAACATGGCGGTGTTTGCCTTAGCAATCACACTAGGATAAAGACCTCCTCCTCTAACTTCAAAAAGTTATATTAGAAATATTTCAAACTAAGTATAGAATCAATCTTTAGGATGTTTTTATCATAAATCTTCAATAACGTTCCAACCGGAGAATTCCATTGTCTGTAGAAAAGCAGGTCGCTATCATGTGAAATGCGTGTGGCCAGGACCTGGCTCTCTGCCAGACAACTGACTCAAAGAGCTCTCATCCAGCCCCACATCACAGTAGAAGCCTTATTCAAGTTTCTAAAGACTGTTGGCATCTAGTGGAAGTGCAACATAACCAATATCCCACTGTGTATTCAATAGGGGCTGGTTTGAAAATCTACCGACCTCAGATTTCCCGCTTCCTGTTTGGATTTCTTCTCAGGTTTTTGCCTACCATATGAGTGCTGTTATACTCACAGACATAAGTCAAATAGTTTTTGAAACTTCAGAGTCTTTTCTATCCAATACTAATAATAATATGCATATATTAGCAACTGGGACTGAGGAGCAGGCCGTTTAGTCTGGGCACCTCTGGGCACCTTTCATCCAAGCAACTCAATACTGCCCCTGCAGCCATACGAAGTTAATTCATGTGATGATTTATTCATTGAGTCCACCGACTATATTTAATTGTTACCTGATTTAAATTAGTCTTGTAACAATTAACTCTTCAGATATTTGGGGCTCTACCGTAGAAGTTTAATGAGTTACTATCTCCCAAATTAAACTGAAGACAATATATATATATGATATATGGATAACAGTAATTTATTAATCATTACTTCACTTCTTGAATCCACAAGAACCCCAGCCTTTGCTGATCAGTCAGTTCTACACAAATTGATTTAATTATTCATTTACTAGATAACTAAATAATAACACAAACTTACTACATGAGACAAAGGTCCCTAGCGGACTGACAGAATATGGCATTTTACCCAACAACATGGAGAGGGAGAGAGAGAAAAAGGGACACTTATCGTGGTCACATTCTATAACTATTCTCACAGTCATATAGTTTGCACACAAACTGCCGTCCATTTGGAATAAGAAATCATGAATGTATTTATGTGTGGGTGTCTTTGTCCGTTGTGTAGTCCTGAATAGAGCTTATTTGAGGTGATGAGAGTAGCGTACTATGGGGATTTGAGACTCGAAGTAGGATGGGATGGTTTGAAAAGTTTGAGATATTTGACTCAGGACAGCTAATCAGCTGTACCAGTCATTGTCTGAGAGGGGAGTGTGTTGATTAATCAGAGTTCAGGATTCACACCACTATGGAAATGACTTGCAGCTCTTCGTCTCTCTGGTATAAAGGAAAGTCAGTTTATTTCTTCACCACGTGTTGAGGTTAAAAGTTTCAACCATTTCAAACATTTAGTTAATGCCTCATGTTTCCTGGTCTCAAGGTTGATTTCTCTTCCAAGCCTTTATGCACTCTTGGTCAAAAGGGTGTTCCGTCATGCTGACAAGCTCTCTGACCTCACTCGGGGTGTGGCTAGTTACTCTGCATGTTACGATCTACTAGGTGTGGTGGGTGGAATCAGGCGCAGAGAGCAGGGTTCAGTCGTTTTCCTCAGATTTATTCCCCAGCGCAACAAAAACAGTCACGCCAACACACAGGGCGTAAATAAGTTGCTAGTCCAAAACAACAACAGGACTAAACAGTCCGGAGAATAAATACAATAATAAATCACACCAACAAAACACAGAGTAACAAAAACAAGCCCGCACAAATACCCAGCGGGCCTAGTGCCCCTAAATACCCTACAAACAAATCCTAATACAAAACAGGTGTACCCAATTAACCAATAACCCAAAACAAATGGAAAGGGAATCGATGGCAGCTAATAGGCCGGCGACGACGACCGCCGAGCACCGCCCGAACAGGAAGAGGCACCATCCTCGGCGAGGTTCGTGACAGTACCCCCCCCCCCTGACGCGCGGCTCCCGCAGCGCGCCGACCCCGGCCTCGAGGACGACCCGGAGGACGAGGCGCAGGGCGATCCGGGTGGAGGCGATGGAAATCCCTCAATAGGGAAGGATCTAAAATGTCCCTCCCCGGTACCCAGCACCTCTCCTCCGGACCGTACCCCTCCCAGTCCACGAGGTACTGCAGGCCCCTCACCCGGCGTCTCGAGTCCAGAATAGCTCGTACTGTGTACGCCGGGAACCCCTCGATGTCGAGAGGGGGTGGAGGGACCTCCGGTACCTCACCGTCTTGTAGGGGACCAGCTACCACCGGCCTGAGGAGAGACACGTGAAACGAGGGGTTAATACGATAATAAGAGGGAAGTTGCAATCTATAACACACCTCGTTTATCCTCCTCAGGACTTTAAATGGCCCCACACACTGCGGCCCCAGCTTCCGGCAGGGCAGGCGGAGGGACAGGTTTCGAGTCGAGAGCCAGACCCTGTCCCCTGGTGCGAACACCGGGGCCTCACTGCGGTGGCGGTCAGCGTCTCTCTTCTGCCGTTCACTGGCCTGCCTGAGAGAATCCTGGACTGCCCGCCAGGTCTCTCTAGAGCGCTGTACCCACTCCTCCACCGCAGGAGCCTCGGTCTGACTCTGATGCCACGGAGCCAGGACCGGCTGGTAACCCAGTACACATTCGAATGGCGACATATTCGTGGACGAATGCCGAAGAGAATTCTGGGCTAACTCTGCCCATGGGACGTACCTTGCCCATTCTCCTGGCCGGTCCTGGCAATACGACCTCAGAAACCTGCCCACTTCCTGGTTTACTCTCTCCACCTGCCCATTACTTTCGGGGTGATAACCAGAGGTAAGGCTGACCGAGATCCCCAGACGCTCCATAAACGCCTTCCAAACCCGAGATGTGAACTGGGGACCCCGATCGGAGACGATATCCTCTGGGACCCCATAGTGCCGGAAGACGTGGGTAAAAAGAGCCTCTGCAGTCTGTAGGGCCGTAGGGAGACCAGGCAATGGAAGGAGACGGCAGGACTTAGAGAACCGATCCACAACGACCAGAACGGTAGTGTTCCCCTGAGAAGGGGGAAGATCAGTAAGGAAATCTACCGAGAGATGGGACCATGGCCGTTGTGGAATCGGGAGGGGCTGTAACTTCCCTCTAGGAAGGTGCCTAGGAGCCTTACTCTGGGCGCATACCGAACAGGAAGAGACATAGAGCCTCACATCCCTAGCTAAGGTGGGCCACCAGTATTTCCCTCTAAGACCCCGCACTGTCCTATCGATCCCCGGATGACCCGCAGACGGTAGTGTGTGAGCCCACCGAATCAACTTATCACGGACACCAAGCGGTACGTAACTTCTGCCAGTCGGACACTGTGCAGGCGCAGGTTCAACCCTCAACGCCCGCTCGATGTCCGCGTCCACCTCCCATACCACTGGGGCCACCAGCCGAGAAGCAGGAAGGATGGGAGTGGGTTCGATAGACCGGTCCTCGGTGTCATAGAGACGGGACAGCGCGTCGGCCTTAGTGTTGAGGGAACCTGGTCTGTAAGAGATCGTAAATCTAAAACGTGTAAAGAACATGGCCCACCTAGCCTGGCGCGGATTCAGTCTCCTCGCTGCACGAATATACTCCAGATTACGGTGATCAGTCCAGATGAGAAAAGGGTGTTTAGCCCCCTCTAGCCAGTGTCTCCACACCTTCAGGGCCTTTACCATAGCTAGTAACTCCCGGTCCCCCACATCATAGTTCCGCTCTGCCGGACCCAGCTTCTTAGAAAAGAAAGCGCAGGGACGGAGCTTCGGTGGCGTACCCGAGCGCTGAGACAGCACGGCTCCAACCCCAGCCTCGGACGCATCCACCTCCACTATGAATGCTAACGAAGGGTCCGGATGCGCCAGCACGGGAGCCCCAGTGAACAGTGCCTTCAACTGGTTGAAGGCTCCATCAGCCTCTGCTGACCACCGCAAACGCACCGGCCCTCCCTTCAGCAGTGAGGTAATGGGCGCCGCTACTTGGCCAAAACCCCGGATAAACCTCCGGTAGTAATTGGCAAACCCTAAAAACCGCTGCACCTCCTTTACCGTGGTCGGAGTCGGCCAATTACGCACGGCGTTAACGCGGTCACACTCCATCATCATCCCCGAGCTGGAAATGCGATAACCCAAGAAGGAAACGGCTGGTTTGGAAAACACACATTTCTCAGCCTTGACGTATAGGTCATGCTCCAGCAGTCGCCCAAGAACCTTGCGCACCAGGGAAACATGCGCGGCGCGTGTGGCAGAATAAATCAAGATGTCATCAATATAGACTACCACACCCTGCCCGTGCAAGTCCCTGAGAATCTCATCTACAAAGGATTGAAAGACGGCTGGAGCATTTTTCAACCCATACGGCATGACGAGGTACTCATAGTGGCCTGATGTGGTACTAAACGCTGTTTTCCACTCGTCTCCTCCCCGAATACGCACCAGATTATACGCGCTCCTGAGGTCCAGTTTTGTGAAGAAACGCGCTCCGTGGAATGATTCCACCGCCGTAGCGATGAGAGGTAGCGGATAACTAAAACCCACTGTGATCGAATTGAGACCTCGATAATCAATGCACGGACGCAGACCTCCCTCCTTTTTCCTCACAAAAAAGAAACTCGAGGAGACGGGTGACATGGAGGGCCGAATGTACCCCTGTCTCAGAGCTTCCGTGACATATGTTTCCATAGCCAGCGTCTCCTCCTGTGACAGTGGGTACACATGACTCCGGGGAAGTGCAGCGTTCTCCAGGAGGTTTATCACGCAATCCCACCGTCGATGGGGTGGTAATTTGGTCGCTTTCCTCTTACTAAAAGCGATAGCCAAATCGGCATATTCGGGGGGAATGCGCACGGTGGAAACCTGGTCTGGACTCTCCACCGTCGTGGCACCGATGGAAACTCCTAAACACCTCTCTGAACACTCGTCTGACCACCCCTTAAGAGCCCCCTGTTTCCAGGAAATAAGGGGATTGTGAATAGCCAGCCAGGGAACCCCCAACACCACCGGAAACCCAGGTGAATCAATAAGGTAGAAACTGATCCTCTCCCTATGATTCCCCTGCGTTACCATGTCCAGCGGAATCGTGGCCTCCCTGACCAGCCCTGACCCTAGCGGTCGGCTATCTAAGGAGTGCACGGGGACAGGTGGGTCTATCTGCACTAACGGAATACCCAATTTACGGGCGAGTCCACGATCCATAAAACTCACAGCTGCGCCTGAATCAACTAGCGCCTTATGCTGAAGAGAGGGGAAAAATGCAGGGAAAAAAATTAACAAAAACATGTGACCAACAGGGAGCTCTGGGTGAGTTTGGTGCTTACTCACCTGGGGTGGCCGAGGAGCGCTCTGCCGACCATCTCGACTCCCAGAGGGACTCCTCCAACACCGGTCCGAAGTGTGTCCTCTCCGTCCACAATAGGAGCAGGAGGAGCCCCCTCTGATCCCCCTAGATGCAGCTCCTCCCAACTCCATCGGAGTGGGAGTGGGAGAGCTGGACGGTGGAATTAACAGGACCCCTTCTGAACGCCCGCGGGCAGCTAGCAGGTTGTCCAATCGAATAGACATGTCTATTAGTTCATCCAGGGAGAGAGTTGTGTCCCTGCAAGCCAGCTCCCGGCGGACGTCCTCCCGGAGACTACACCGGTAATGGTCCATCAGGGCCCTGTCATTCCACCCAGCACCAGCAGCTAGGGTCCTAAACTCTAACGCGAAGTCCTGCGCGCTCCTCGTCTCCTGTCTGAGGTGGAACAGTCGCTCACCCGCCGCTTTACCCTCTGGTGGATGATCGAACACTGCTCGGAAACGGCGGGTGAACTCCAGGTAGTTGTCCCGAGCTGAGTCTGGACTGTTCCAGACTGCGTTAGCCCAGTCCAGGGCCCTGCCCGTTAAACAGGAGACGAGGAGGCTCACACTCTCCTCACCCGAGGGAGCCGGACGCACGGTAGCCAGGTAGAGCTCCAGCTGGAGCAAAAATCCATGGCACCCAGCAGCCGCTCCATCGTACTCCCTCGGGGGGGAGAGACGTAGTGCGCCGGACCCAGAGGACGATGTAGGTGGAGTAGGTGGTGTCGGGAGTGGGGGAGCTGGGGTAGATGTCGGGAGACCACTCCTCTCCCATCGTTCCATCCTCTCCATCATCTGGTCCATCGCGGTACCAATCCGATGGAGGACAGCTGTATGGTGATGAACGCGCTCCTCCATAGTGGGGAGAGGAGTGGTCGCTGCTCCTGCTGACTCCATTTCAATGGTGCGGGCTTCTGTTACGATCTACTAGGTGTGGTGGGTGGAATCAGGCGCAGAGAGCAGGGTTCAGTCGTTTTCCTCAGATTTATTCCCCAGCGCAACAAAAACAGTCACGCCAACACACAGGGCGTAAATAAGTTGCTAGTCCAAAACAACAACAGGACTAAACAGTCCGGAGAATAAATACAATAATAAATCACACCAACAAAACACAGAGTAACAAAAACAAGCCCGCACAAATACCCAGCGGGCCTAGTGCCCCTAAATACCCTACAAACAAATCCTAATACAAAACAGGTGTACCCAATTAACCAATAACCCAAAACAAACGGAAAGGGAATCGATGGCAGCTAATAGGCCGGCGACGACGACCGCCGAACACCGCCCGAACAGGAAGAGGCACCATCCTCGGCGAGGTTCGTGACACTGCAATGTATTATCAAAAATAATTATCTTATAGAAGACTAAAATCACATTACTATCTTACCAGAAATACTTTCATAATTTTCATATTATATGTACAACATATTTGATGAAAACTTCACAGATAAAGGGAATATACTTCTCAAGTTACAGTATTTCCATATACAGTTTTTAATGACATCACAAAATGAAAAACAATATTACATTCCTCAAATTTTTATGTTAGAAATATTGTTCCGGTATTCACGTTTTGGACATTAGAGTTTTGGGCAGGCAAAAGTCTCTGGAGACAAAGTACATTCCTTTAGCCAATACTGGAGGGTAGAGAGAGAGTCATCTCCTGCTTCATTTATGACAGGGTTTGGAGGTGTCAAAACACCCACAGGAGTTCCCTCCTCCCCTCTAAGGGGTGAGAGAAGGTTTGATTATTGTCAGCCATTGCCAAGCTGATCTGACCTTTTGTGATCCTCAGTCATGTCAGTCCCCCTATGGTGGGTTCCATCTTGGAATGATTCTGCAAGTTGCAACCCACCATAAAAATGACCACGGGATGTCCTGTTTTGAGGATCATCGTAGCAGTCCCCCTCTGGTGGTTTACCCTGGTAGGATTTCTTCAAGCTGCATGCCACCAACAAGAATGGCCAGGGGATGTCCTGGTTGTGGATAGTCGTTCAGGACCCGTTGTCCGGTTGTCCAGGCTGGTGGATATAGGCTGTAACTTAGGCAGACATTAACAACGCACAACACCCAGGCAATACATCATTACATTTCTTCCCCAAATGAGCGGCGCTGTCAAAAGTTAGACAAAATATAGTTACCACACCTTAATCGTCTAATTGGACTATATTATGTATACATCTACGGTCTTGGCATTTTGTCTAATGGCATATCTAGGGTGATCCTATTTAGCTGTGTATTGCACAGGGCACTATCCTAAGTTGAGAACTACATGATAAGTCTACAGCTGTAAGGCACTAGCTTCAGGCAGTCTACAGGGATGACCTATGGACCTCTGGGGAGAAACTGGTGATTAATGTAGCTGTAGAATGAAAGGGGCTTCAGAGTACATTTTCAACTTTACCAAGGCTAGTATTTTTCTCAGACCCTTAAGTGATCCTGGTATAAATCTTCATTAGATGTTCAGTTGTACATGTGCGCTTATTCTTACACAAGCACACATGCCAAAGGAAAGAAAACCAAGTGTCCTGGAAGGCTGCAACCTGTTCAGAATGAGTCTGGCTTCATCAGATCATTTCCGTGTCATTGACAGTGTGTCAGTAAGAATTGGTGCCAAACTTAAGCCATATGCCAAGGGAAGCTTTAGTGGTTTTTTAACAAGTTAATGCGTCTTACACCATTACAGTGGTGATAGGTATGAAGGAGTCTATTTCATAGCTATGTTATCCATGGAGGAGCTAACTTCATGACAGAAGTACTCTATAAGCACTGAAACAGTCGTACGCGGTGTGATCATGGTTCATGACTTCTAATAACTTTCCTCCTGAATGGAGGGTTCTATTTATTAGCGGTATGTGTGTTAAAAACCTCTTAAGGATCCTCCTCTTTTTTTCAATTTTCGCCTAAAATGTAATGCACAAATCTAACTGCCTGTAGCTCAGAACCTAAAGCAAGGATATACATATTCTTGATACTATTTGAAAGGAAATACTTTGAAGTTTGTGGAAATGTTAAGTTAATGTAGGAGAATATAACACATTAGCTCTGGTAAAAGGTAATACAAAGAAAAAAACATTATATTTTTTGTATTTTTTGTTGTACCAGGTCAGGCCCTTTGTATGAGTTGTCAGCAGCCACGTTGTTAGTAGATTGGCTGTAACCTTTCACATGTGGCAACTGTTCCAATCTCCTGGTGTTTGTGCTTCAAAATGCTCAGTGGCTGTCGTGGCCTGCCAGTCACCACAGCATCCACATGTGGCAACTGTTCCAGTGCCTGCGAAATCTTTCTCTGATATCGCACAGTGTTTCACCAGTGGGAGTCATTGGGTCAGTTGCGCGACTGACACCGTTAGTTTCATTGTAAGTGGTTTCAGTCCCCCTCAATGCGGAAAATGTATCATCGGCAGCAGAGTACACTCTGCACATTGATGCTTTGTTTCCTGAGAAAGCCGCAGTGCTTGCGGAAGTATACGAAGGACAAGAGATGTTCATCTTAGCTAAAGTATCGCATGACTCCAAGGGGGAGGGAAGTTGTTCACTCACAGAGACTGGTGGCTCGAAATCATGAAAAGAATAGTGAATCAGGTTTGGTGATTGAATGTGACAAGATATTGTAGTATCTGCTTGAGTCAGATTTTGCACCGAGGTTTTTCCAATGGGTACTTTTAACCGATACTCCTTGTGGATGACTGTGTTGAAGCCAGCGTTAGGAGAATACAGAGTGGTCAGTGGGATGACACGGTTACCTGTGACAACAATTGGTCATTTTCCCAATTTCCCATTTTCCGTTTTTAACCAACGTTTGGGTTCAAAGCCCTTTTGAGATCATTGAACAATGTTTGAGAGATGAGCGATATTGTCAAGCCTGAATCAAGTAGTGCATCACATGACTGTTTTGAGGTATGGCCTCTAAGTTGCATTTTGTGGTCATATTACCCACAAAGTGGAGTGATTGTTCGCAACGACATGATATGTAATTTATGTTCATGGTTAACACAGATCGACTCATCAAAGTTTGAGTGGAAAAAAGGAACACCTATGTGAGAATGCTATTTATTGACTGTAGCTCAGCGTTCAACACCATAGTGCCCTCAAAGCTCATCACTAAGCTAAGGACTCTGGGACTAAACACTTCCATCTGCAACTGGATCCTGGACTTCCTGACGGGCCGCCACCCATGTGGTAAGGGTAGGTAACAACACATCCGACACTGATCCTCAACACGGGGGCCCCTCAGGGGTGCATGCTCAGCCCTCTCCTGTAATCCCTGTTCACTTATGATTGCACGGCCAGGCACGACTTCAACACCATCATTAAGTTTGCTGATGACACAACAGTGCTAAGCCTGATCACGACAATGATGAGACAGCCTATAGGGAGGAGGTCAGAGACCTGACCGTGTGGTGCAAGGACAACAACCTCTCCCTCAACGTGATCAAGACAAAGGAGATGATTGTGGACTACAGGAAAAGGAGGACCGAGCATGCCCACATTATAATCGACAGGGCTGTAGTGGAGCAGGTTGAGAGCTTCAAGTAACTTGGCATCCACATCACCAACAAAATAACATGGTCCAAGCACACCAAGACAGTTGTGAAGAGGGCACGACAAAACCTATTCCCCCTCAGGAGACTGAAAAGACTTGGCATGGGTCCTCAGATCCTGAAAAGGTTTTACACCTGCCCCATCGAGAGCATCCTGGTGGATTGCATCACTGCCTGGTATGGCAACTGTTCGGCCTCTGACTGCAAGCTACTCCAGAGGGTAGTGCGTACGGCCCAGTACATCACTGGGGCCAAGCTTCCTGCCATCCAGGACCTCTATACCAGGTGGTGTCAGAGGAAGGCCCTAAAAATTGTCAAAGACTCCAGCCACCCTAGTCATAGACTGTTCTCTCTGTGCCAAGTCTTGGTTCAAGAGGCTTCTAAACAGCTTATACCCCTAAGCCATAAGAAACCTGGACAGCGTATCAAATGGCTACCCAGACTATTTGCAGAGGAACCAGGCTAGGAACCAGGTGGCCAGTCCTCTTCTGGCTGTGCCGGGTGGAGATTATAACAGAACATGGCCAAGATGTTCAAATGTTCATAAATGACCAGCATGGTCCAATAATCTTGACCTAGTATAAGACCTAGAGGCTCACTCTCCTCCGTGAGCTTGTCCAGGAGGAGGAGAATTTGAGATGGGACGTCTAGAATTGAAAATTGATATATGCCATTGGATGAGGTAATGTTTTGGTAATAGGTAGTACCAAGAACGAGAACTAGAACCTCGTCTTAGAGAGCAAACTGAACGAGAATTTATAGCTAATGCTGTCTGGCTATGGGATACTCCTCTCTCAAGTAAAAGTCTTTCTATGTGAACAGTTCCTAAGATCTGTGGTTTGTCATGTCGACTAGGGGGTGGATCTTTGCTATAAAAGATCTGTGGCCATTATTTTGGCACTCAGAATTCATTTATAGACACTGAATTGATCTGAGAGTCAAAGGGCTATGGTGAAGCTCATATTATTAAAAGATGAAGTTTAAAATATAACTCTGACTTGTGTGTGGTTTTGTAAACTCTCCTTTCACTTAGTAATACAGGAAATTACCACGCCACACACCACCCATTGAGCATGTTTGGGATGCTATAGATCGAGGTGTACGCCAGCATGTTCCAGGTCACACTAATATCCAGCAACTTCACATAGCCATTGAAGAGGAGTGGGACAACATTCCACAATCAACAGCCTGATCATTTCTATGCGAAGGAGATGTGTCCCACTGCATGTGGCGCGTGGTGGTCACACCCGATACTGACTGGTTTTCTGATCCACGTCCATACTTTTTGGGGGTTTATCTGTGACCAACAGATGCATAACTGTATGCCCAGTCACATGAAATCCATAGACTAGGGCCTAATGAAGTTATTTCAATTGACTGATTTCCTTTTATAAACTGTAACTCAGATTATTTCAAACTCTTTGAAATTGTTGCATGTTGTGTTTATATTCTTTGTTCAGTATATATACAGTTGAAGTCGGAAGTTTACATACACCTAGGTTGGAGTCATTAAAACTGGTTTTTCAACCACTCCACAAATTTATTGTCAACAAACTATAGTTTAGGCAAGTTGGTAAGGACATCTACTTTGTGGATGACACAAGTAATGTTTCCAACAATTGTTTACAGGCAGCTTATTTCCCTTATAATTCACTGTATCACAATTCCAGTGGGTCAGAAGTTTACATACACTAAGTTGACTGTGCCTTTTAATAGCTTGGAAAATTCCAGAAAATGTCATGGTGTCACGGTTGTCATAAGAACGGGACCAAGGCGCAGCGGATGTTGAGTTCCACATATTTATTGCAAAGTGAAACTTAAAGAAAAAACAATAAATCAAATAAACGAACAGCTAAACGTGACTACGTGGTGCACAAACACAAAGCAATATCCCACAAACACAGGTAGGAGAAATGTCTACTTAAAACCTCTTACTTCTACCCCCTCCTTTTTCGAACATTCTGTTAAAAATCGCGCAACTTTTCAGCGTCCTGCTACTCATGCCAGGAATATAGTATATGCATATGATTAGTATGTGTGGATAGAAAACACTCTGAAGTTTATAAAACTGGTTAAATCACGGCTGTGACTATAACAGATCGTGTGTTTCATTGAAAAACGCAAGAAAAACTGCTCTCTGAAAG
Organism: Oncorhynchus clarkii lewisi; assembly: GCF_045791955.1. Taxonomy (NCBI): domain Eukaryota; kingdom Metazoa; phylum Chordata; class Actinopteri; order Salmoniformes; family Salmonidae; genus Oncorhynchus; species Oncorhynchus clarkii. The sequence goes on along the minus strand of NC_092155.1, from coordinate 55,487,601 downwards.
CTAAAAATAATTTCCATAAGTCACTTCCACGAGTTGTTAAAAGAGAACAGAATTTAATATCGACCTGCCTGCAATTCATACAAATTCCATTCGCCATTGTCGTCATTTTCAATTGAATTAATTGTTGGAAAATCCATCTATCTGGCATCCATTTTCCCAGTCTTCACCCGGATGTTGTTGAAGAAGACATTAGCAGCCATTGATTTGCAAGCGAAGACCTATTGAAAATACATCGCCCTGTAATCATTTTGATAGATTATAAACGTTTACTAATACCTAAAGTTGGATTACAAAAGGATTTCGAAGTGTTTTGTGAAAGTTTATCGTCAACTTTTTTAATTTTAAAAAATTACGCAGCGTTTAAAAACAATGTTTTTTTCTGAATAACACAGCTTCCATACAAAGCTATTTTGGGTATATATGGACCGATTTAAACGAAAAAAAGACCCAATAGTGATGTTTATGGGGCATATAGGAGTGCCAAGAAAGAAGCTTGTCAAAGGTAATGAATGTTTTATATTTTATTTCTGCGTTTTGGGTAGCGCCGGCTACCGCAAAATCTGTTGTTTACGTGTCGTGCTGGCATTTTGGGGGGTGCATGCTATCAGATAATAGCTTCTCATGCTTTCTTCGAAAAGCATTTTAAAAATCTGACTTGCTGGCTAGGTTCACAACGAGTGTAGCTTTAATTCAATACCCTGCTTGTGAATTTTGATCAAAGATTGAGTTGTAACGAGTACATTTAGCATTTAGCGTAGCGCATTTGCATTTCCAGGGGCATACTTGAGACGTCTGCGTCTCAAGTATGGTCAAGAAGTTAAATATGATCCCCAATTAGAGACAACGATTACCAGCTGCCTCTAATTGGGAATCATACAAAACACCAACATAGAAATGATAAACTAGAATAACCCCTTGTCACGCCCTGATCTACTACACCATAGTGAAACAAGGGCTCTCTGGTCAGGGCGTGACACATGGCTTTAGGAGCTTCTGATAGGCTAACTGACATAATTTGAGTCAATTGGAGGTGTACCTGTGGATGTATTTCAAGGCCAACCTTCAAACTCAGATGTACTCTGGTCTGATGAAACAAAAATATAACTGTTTGGCCGTAATGACCATCGTTATATTCAGAGGAAAATGGGGGAGGCTTGCATGCCAAGAACACCATCCCAACCGTGAAGCACGGGTGTGGCAGCATCATGTTGTGGGGGTGATTTCCTGCACCAGTGACTGGTGCACTTCACAAAATAGATGGCATCATTAAGTAGGAAAATTATGGGGATATATTGAAACATCTCAAGAAATCAGTTAAAGCTTGGTCGCAAATTGGTCTTCCAAATGAACAATGACCCCAAGTATACTTCCAAAGTTGTGGCAAAATGGCTTAAGGACAACAAAGTCAAGCTATTGGAGTGGACATCACAAAGCCCTGGCTTCAATCCTATAGAAAATGTGTGGGCAGAACTGAAAAAGCGTGTGTGAGCAAGGAGGCCTACAAACCTGACTCAGTTACACCAATTCTGTCAGGAGGAATGGGCCAAAATTCACCCAACTTTTTGTGGTATGCTTGTGGAAGGCTACCTGAGATGTTTGACCCAAGTTAAACAATTTAAAGGCAATGCTACCAAATACTAATTGAGTGTATGTAAACTTCTGACCCACTTGGAATGTGACGAAATAAATAAAAGCTGAAATAAATCTTTCTCTCTGCTATTATTATGACATTTCACATTCTTAAAATAAAGCGGTTATCCTAACTGACCTAAGACAGGGAATTTTTACTAGGATTAAATTTCAGGAATTGTGAAAAACTCAATGATTTGTCCTAAATTACAATGCTTTTAGTTTTAGAAATATTTAGGACTAACTCATCCCTTGCCACCCACTCTGAAACTAACTGCAACTCTTTGTTAAGTGTTGCAGTCATTTTAGTCGCTGTAGTAGCTGACATGTATAGTCTTGAGTCATCCGCATACATTGACACTCTGGCTTTACTCAAAGCCAGTGGCATGTCATAAGTAAAGATTGAAAAAAGTAATGGGCCTAGACAGCTGCCCTGGGGAATTCCTGATTCAACCTGGATTATGTTGAAGAGGCTTCCATTATAGAACACCCTCTGTGTTTGTTAGACAGGTAACTCTTCATACACAATATAGCAGGGGGTGTAAAGACATAACACATACATTTTTCCAGCAGCAGACTATGATCGATAATGTCAAAAGCCGCACTAAAGTCTAACAAAACAGCCCCCACAATATTTTTATCATCAATTTCTCTCAGCCAAACATGTCATTTGTGTAAGTGCTGTGCTTGCTTCCCTTTAAGCATGCTGAAAGTCTGTTGTCAATTTGTTTACTGTAAAATAGCATTGTATCTGGTCAAACACAATTCTTTCCAAAAGTTTACTAAGGTTTGGTTGATTGGTCGGCTATTCGAGCCAGGAAAGGGGGCATTACTATTCTTAGGTAGCGGAATGACTTTTGCTTCCCTCCAAGCCTGGGAGCAGACACATAGTAGTGGTCTTAAATTGAAAATATGGCAAATAGGAGTGGCAATATCGTCTGCTATTATCCTCCGTAATTTTCCATCCAATTTGTCAGACCCCAGAGGCTTGTCATTGTTAATAGACAACAATGCATTTTTCACCTCTTCCACACTCACTTTATGGAATTCAAAATTACAATGCTTGTCTTTCATAATTTGGTCAGATATACTTGGATGTGTAGTGTCAATGTTTGTTGCTGGCATGTCATGCCTAAGTTTGCTAATCTTGCCAATGAAAAAATAATTTAAACAGTTGGCAATATCAATTGTTTTTTTGATGAATGAGCCATCTGATTCAATGAATGATGGAGCTGAGTTTGCCTTTTTTTCCCGAAATTTCATTTAAGGTGCTCCAAAGCTTTTTACTATCATTCTTTATTTAATGTATCTTTGTTTCATTGTGTAGTTTCTTCTTATTATTCAGTTTAGTCACATGATTCCTCAATTTGCAATACGTTTGCCAATCGGTTGTGCAGCTAGACTTATTTGCCATTCCTTTTGCCTCATCCCTCTCAAACATACAATTTTTCAATTCCTCATCAATCCACAGGGATTTACCAGTTTTTACAGTCATGTTCTTAACTGGTGCATGCTTATTAGTAAGTGTAATAAGCAATTTCATAAATGTGTCAAGTGCAGTGTCTGTTTGCACCCCATTACACTCTACGCACCAACAAATATTCTTTACATTAACAACATAGGACTCACTACAAAACGTATTGTATAACCTCTTATAAATTATATTAGGCCCAGCCATTGTAACTTTGGTTTTCCAAAGTATGGCTGTTATATTGTGATCACTACATCTGATGGATCTAGATACTGCTTTCAAGCTAATTTCTGCAGCATTAGTAAATATGGGATCATACATGTTGATGATTTTATTCCTATGCTGTTTGTAACTACTCTGGAAGGTTGACTGATAACCTGAACCAAGTTGCAGGCACTGGTTACTGTTTAATGCTTTTTCTTGACTGGGCAGCTTGATGAAAGCCAGTCAATATTTAAACTACCGTTCAAAAGTTTGGGGACACCTAAAAATGTCCTTGTTTTTGAAAGAAAACATCAAATTGATCAGGAATAGAGTGTAGACATTGTTAATGTTGTAAATGACTATTGTAGCTGGAAACAGATTTTTTTTTTACTGTAACTGGAAATGGCTGTTTTTTTAATGGAATATCTACATAGGCGTACCGAGGCCCATTATCAGCAACCATCACGCCTGTGTTCCAATGACACGTTGTGTTAACTAATCCAAGTTTATAATTTTAAAAGGCTAATTGATCATTAGAAAGCCCTTTGCAATTATGTTAGCACAGCTGAAAACCTTTGTCCTGATTAAAGAAGCAATAAAACTGGCCTTTAGGCCGCAAAACACCAGTCTGTGTACAGTCGATGTCGGATGTTTACATACACCTAAGCCAAATACAGTTTTTCACCATTTCTGACATTTAATACTAGTAAAAAGTCGCTGTCTTAGGTCAGTTAGGATAACCACTTTATTTTAAGAATGTGAAATGTAAGAATAATAGTAGAGAGAATGATTTATTTCACCTTTTATTTCTTTCATCACATTCCCAGTGGGGCCTGAAATTTAGATACACTCAATTAGTATTTGGTAGCATTGCCTATAACTTGTTTAACTTGGGTCAAACATTTCAGGTAGCCTTCCACAAGCTTCCCACAATGATTTGGGTGAATGTTGACCCATTCCTCCTGACAAAGCGGGTGTAACTGAGTCAGGTTGGTAGGCCTCCTTGCTTGCATATGCTTTTTCAGTCATGCCCACAAATGTTCTATAGGATGGAGGTCAGGGCTTTGTGAGCGCCACTCCTATACCTTGACTTTGTTGTCCTTAAGCCATTTTGCCACAACTTTAAGTATTCTTGGGGTTATTGTCCACTCGGAAGTCCCATTTGCGACCAAGCTTTAACTTCCTGACCAATGTCTTGAGATGTTTCTTCAATATATCCACATAATTCCCCTCCTAATGATGCCATCTATTTTGTTAAGTGCACCAGTCCTTCCTGCAGGAAAGCACCCCCACAACATGATGCTGCCGCCCCTGTGCTTCCCGGCTGGGATGGTGTTCTTCGGCTTGCAAGCCTCTCCCTTTTTCCTTCCTCTGAGCGCCTTTCGGGTTATGTCGATATAGGACTGGTTTTACTGTGGATATTGATAATTTTGTACCTGTTTATTCCAGCATCTTCACAAGGTCATTTGCTGTTGTTCTGGGATTGATTTGCACTTTTCTCACCAAGGTATGTTCATCTCTAGGAGACAGAATGCGTCCCCTTCCTGAGCGGTATGGCGGCTGCTTGGTCCAGTGGTGTTTAAACTTGTGTACTATTGTTTGTACAGATGAACATGGTACCTTCAGACGTTTGGAAATTACTCCCAAGGATGAACCAGACTTGTGGGGGTCTACAATTACAATAGGCCTTGAAATACATCCACAGGTACACCTCCAACTGACTTAAATGATGCTATCAGAAGCATCTAAAGCCATGACATAATTTTCTGGAATTTTCCAAGCTGGTTAAAGGCACAGTCAACTTGCCTTTAACCAGTATGTTAACTTCTGACCCACTGGAATTGTGATACAGTGAATTATAAGTGAAATAATATGTCTGTAAACAATTGTTGGAAAAATGACTTGTGTCATGCAGAAAGTAGATGCTCTAACCGACTTGCCAAAACTATTTTTTGTTAACAAGAAATGTGTGGAGTGGTTGAACCTAAACTTCCGACTTCCATAGCTCAGTGTTTATTATTTATTTTTACTGTATTTTTTGCTCATCTTTATCAAGGTTGACAATAATTTTGGAAATGACTGTATGTATGTAAATATTGTCATTTGTTCACTTCTGAATATTGTAATCCTCAACATTGAATCATAAAGATAAGGTGTGAAAGGGTAATGTACAATGTACACATTTGTTTACTTTTGTTCAGAGTTATCCTCAGATGTACCCGGTGGTTCCAGCAGCAATGAATCAGGTTTGTAATTTCAAATAATTTATTGCTTTAAGGGATACTTCAGGATTTTGGAAATGAAGCCGTCTATCTATTTCCCCAGAGTCAGATGAACCCATGGATACCATTTTTATTCATCTAGTATGATGAACGTTAGATGTAATTTCACGAGCCTATGCTAACTAGCTTTAGCGCAATGACTGGAGTGTTTGGTTTCTACTAGAATGCTAGCACCTCGTCATCTCCCTCGTTCCCCTCGGACTCTCCCCGGTGACAGATATCCGTTAGTTGATCGCTCCAAAATGTTTGGTCACTTGCAGATTGGACTGTAAATATTTGAAGACCGCAATCTATCTTAATGCATCAGACTTGACTGAAATGACTTGATAGAAACAATAAACAATATTCACTTGTGCCAGTCTTTTGTGGATTGGCTGTTTGGGGCTGTTTGATCGAGAGATGTGGTCCTATATTAGAAACAAAGTGGCTCTACACTCAATCATGTGCAAATGTCAGGCTAAGAAATATATGAATTGTAGTTAAGACTCTGGTTTCTATACAATCGAAACTGTTTCCTCTGCTTTGAATTGAGTCTTACTTCGTTTGACACTTTAAATGTTATTTAGCATATTTACATGATTCAAATTGTGTTGTACTCTTGTTGGGACAAGACACATTTTATTCTTGACTTATCCCAGAAACCAATTTTTTTAAACCCAGCCTTACCTTTATTTATGTCCAAGACCACATACTCTTCAATATTCACAGACTAAGCCTAAGCCAGTCACAGTCATCCCTACACATTTTCCCGTCTGGGGTATCAGCATTGTGCAACACTGGCTTCTCGCCATGCACTACATCATAGCCGCCAGTCAAAAGTGCAAAGTGTCTACACCGAGACAGCCACAAGCTAATCAACTCTGACTGGAGTGTCTGAGCTGGCAATGGAACCTCCTTTGATGGGCACAGGTTGCAGTGGGTACTTTTTCTCACCACACTAAAGTGTCTCTCTGGCAGCAGTTGGCATGTGCTGTCGACCTCATTGATCCAGGCGTCTGTTTAGGGCTGCATAATTCTGTTTAATGTATGAGGACTGAGGGGCTCAGAGACTGTCAGAGGGAGTAGAGACTGATCTTCCCTGTCTCATACTAATGCCGCCTGGCAGCCCTCCCCGAGGGGACCAGAGGGAGAGGATACCAGGGCAGGCAGCAGGAGGACTCACTCTGCCCATGCACATTCATCAAAGAGTGTCTGGAGAGGAGGCTTACGCCCTGGTGGTGGTAGACCATGTCTCCATGTGATACCCAATTTACAAAGGCCTTTTAAAAAACTAAAATAGAGTCAGACCATTGTATCAGGTGGTAGTTGAAGTGGTAGACCGTTGTTCAAACCATAATCCAGAATAACCTTTTTGTTAAAATAATGACTGAAATGGAAATGTGGTTTGAACAAGCAGGAATACACCTAACTTTCTCTCGTGGAAAATATATGAAATTCAGGTACAAGGTGATGACCGTACAAGTTACAGAATATGTTGGCAAAGTTGGCCACACGAGGCAGGTAAAAAAACTGTAGTGGCTTTTCTCTTAAGGACATCATCTAGTGACAAATGTTGAAATCCCATCGACGGACAGTTTTCTATAATAAATTCATATTGAAAAAAAGAATATAAAAAACATTGATAGAACCTGCCAAGCTATAATTAACTGTATTATTAACAGCTTGACTGATTTAGCTATCAAAAAACATTTGCAGCCTCACATGCTGTCTCTGATTGATTCTATACATTGTTTGACATGTTTCTACGGACTGTAACGGAACTTTTTGACATTTCGTCTGCAACTAGTGAACGCGCTTCGTGAGTTTTGATTTGTTTACCAAACTCGCTAACAAAAGAAGCTATTTGGACATAAATTATGGACATTATCGAACAAATCAAACATTTATTGTGGAACTGGGATTCCTGGGAGTGCATTCTGATGAAGATCATCAAAGGTAGGTTAAGATTTATAATGCTATTTTTGACTTCTTGGTTCTCTGAGCGCCATGCTCAGATTATTGCATGGTTTGCTTTTTCCGTAAAGCTTTTTTGAAATCTGACACAGCGGTTGCATTAAGGAGAAGTTTATCTATATTTCCATGTATAACACTTGTATTTTCATCTACATTTATAATGAGTATTTCTGTAAATTGATGTGGCTCTCTGCAAAATCACTGGATGTTTTTGGAACTACTGAACATAACTCACCAATGTATACTGAGATTTGTTTTATATAAATATGAACTTTATCAAACAAAACATACATGTATTGTGAAACATGAAGTCCTATGAGTGTCATCTGATGAAGATCATCAAAGGTTAGTGATTCATTCTATCTCTATTTTTGATTTTTGTGACTCCACTCTTTGGCTGGAAAAATGGCTGTGTTTTTCTGTGATATGCCTCTGACCTACCATAATCGTTTGTGGTGCTTTCGCTGTAAAGCAACCAGACACTGTGGCTGGATTAACAAGAATTTTAAATTTAAAATGGTGTAAAATACTTGTATGCTTGAGGAATTTTAATTATGAGATTTTTGTTGTTTTGAATTTGGCGCCCTGCACTTTCACTGGCTGTTGGCGGGGTGGGACCTCCCACATATTCCAGAGAGGTTAAGTACTGAAGTGCATCTCCTCCTCATGGATAGCACCAGATTTGCCAGATCTTTGCTGTGAGATGTTACCCATCTCTGCCACCAAGGCACCTGCAAGTTCCCGGACGTTTCTGGGGGGAATGGCCCTAGCCCTCACCCTCCGATCCAACAGGTCCCTGACGTGCTCAATGGGATTAAGATCCGAGCTCTGCTGGCCATGGCAGGACACTGACATTCCTGTCTTGCAGGAAATCATGCACAGAACAAGCAGTATGGCTGGTGGCATTGTCATGCTGGAGGGTCATGTCAGGATGAGCCTGCAGGAAGGGTACCACATGAGGGAGGAGGATGTCTTCCCTGTAATGCACAGCATTGAGATTGCCTGCAATGACAACAAGCTCAGTCCGATGATGCTGTGACACACCGCCCCAGACCATGATGGACCCTCCAACTCCAAATCGATCCCGCACCAGAGTACAGGCCTCGGTGTAACGCGCAGTCCTTCGACGATCAGCACGAATCCAACCATCACCCCTGGTGAGACAAAACTGCATCTCGTCAGTGAGGAGCACCTTTTGCCATTCTTGTCTGGTCTGGTGACGGCGGGTTTGTGCCCATAGGGGATGTTGTTGCCGGTGATGTCTGGTGAGGACCTGCCTTACAACAGGCCTATAAGCCCTTTGTCCACTGATGGAGGGATTGTGCGTTCCTGGTGTAACTTGGGCAGTTGTTGTTGCCATCCTGTACCTGTCCCGCAGGTGTGATGTTCAGATGTACCGATCCTGTGCAGGTGTTGTTACACGTGGTCTGCCATTGCTAGGACGATCAGCTGTCCGTCCTGTCCCCCTGTAGCGCTGTCTTAGGCATCTCACAATACGGACATTACAATTTATTGCCCTGGCCACATCTGCAGTCCTCATACCTCCTTGCAGCATGCCTAAGGCATGTTCACGCAGATGAGCAGGGACCCTGGGCATCTTTCTTTTGGTGTTTTTCAGAGTCAGTCGAAAGGCCTTTTGGTGTCCTAAGTTTACAGGTGCATGTTCATTAATTGTTTATGGTTCATTGAGCAAGCATGGGAAACAGTGTTTAAACCCTTTACAATGAAGATCTGTGAAGTTATTTGGATTTTTACGAATTATCTTTGAAAGACAGGGTCATTTATTTTTTTGCTGCGTTTATTAATAATGAGTTATATAAATAATTAGATTAGTTATATGTACGTGTGATTTTATTACATTCTCTTATTTTTTTGTTGCCTCTTACTGTGGACCAGGCAGTCAGTCAAGTAGTCAGGCAAGCAGGCACAGCAAACTTCAGGGTAACTAGGGGGAGAGACACCCCCCCCCCCCCCCCCCCCCTGGGTGCTTTGCTTAGACATTTTGTTTGAGAACGATATGGGAGGAAAGGAGCTCAAATGTATGTGGGTACTCCTCATATTCAAATAGTTTATTTGTGTTATTCGACAAACTCCCCGGCATGAATTTAGACAGACAGTCTGTGTTGTTTTACATTTTATTTATAGGAACATCAGAGTACTAAATGTACAGAGGACGAATCCGATGAGAATCGCATTTACAGTGCTTGCAAATACAGAGCTTAGAAGTACAATAGTAACCAAATCAAAATCACCTGTAAATTTAAACATTACCAATACCTACAAAAAGAGATGTGATCCATAAGACACAAAATAAAATGATACAACATTTAGCTGACACAGAAATGGACTGTTTATACAGTCCTTCTGTGTGTGTTTGTGTGTACTACAGTCATAGATAGATCATATATAAAAGTAACAGATTTACTCATTGATATATTTAACACAAATATAAAAAGTTTAAGAGTCACAAAGTACAAATGTTTCGTTTCTATGGCAACAACAAGACTTCAGTCAGGTTCTGTGTAGTAGTAGTAGTATCGATTCTTGTGATTGTGTTGCTGAACAAACTGTTGTGTGCACCTGTGTGAAACACCAGAAAGAAAAAGATGTCATCTCAGTCAGACATATTTGTTTGTCTACCATTTAGCTTTGCGAATTATTTCAATACCTGAACAAACATCTTACCAATATCTCTCAGACATACAGTATATCGGTTTGGCTTCATCTGCTCTGAGAGAGTGACAAGGCAATGCTGAGGCAATGCCTCACTGTCCCGGCTGACTCTGCTCCAATCTGACGACCTGTCCAGTGATAACCATATATCGATTGAGCTGTGCTATCTCAAATATCAATGTTAAACCAGTCCAGATCAATATACACTCCATGTTCAAGGCATCATACTGAGTGTCAGTCTGAGGCCCTAGTTTGTGCTGTATCATATAGCTATGCTCATAGGCAAATGTGTTTAATGCAACCAGACTCTGCTTGACCCAAAATGGCCATATAGGAAATGGTGACGTCATTAAATCATAGTTCAAGTCATTAACACTGTTGACAAACACTGGTGATTATATCAGTACAATAGCTCTTTTGAATAGAAAAATAAAAACATGATCCGCAAGGAGAATTGGAGTCCTCCTCTTTAGACACAGTTTAAGCGCACAATATGTAAAGTCATAAAAACATGATGAGGAAAGCAGTTTGAGAATGAACGACCCTGTGTAAAGCAAAAATATACACCCAAAAACAATCCAAACATCACGCATTTATCCCCTTTCTCTTAAGTATTTCAGAACAACAAGGAGTATCAGTATCCCCCTATACCGTAATTAGCCTCTGGCCAGATTAATTCTAGTGCTATCAATCAGTCGTTGCTAGGCTACTCACAATGTTCATTATAATAATATGTTCCCTAACAGTATAGTGCCATATTGAAATACCTTAAGCCTGAACCCCCTGGCCTGTGATTAGACTAAGACTCAAAACAGATTGATCATTCAAGTTCTGGATCCTATCTCATAGATTAAAAAAAGATTGGGCCAGTAAGATGTCAGGCAAACATGGAATTGACGTTCTGAATATGTCAAAAGGTCGGAATCAATATGACTGATTATTAACTGTAGTATTAACATGAAGCAAAATACAGCACAATTATGTGTGACACCTTTCCTCTTGCTGGCACCGACTGCGTCCTTTTATTACTTGACAGTTTGTTTGTCTCATAGGTGACACATTGGGGACATGCTGTACTATAAGTGTCAAGGATCACTGAAGAGACAGCTAGAGGACATACAGTCTGTCTCTTATGTTGATATTTGTTTGCTCACAAAAGTTGTTCAGTCTCATATTTCTCTGATCTTACTGCAACTCCTATAGTCATCTTCACAGTCAATTGAACTGCCTCAACCACTATGGGCTAACTGAAAAATCAGCAGATATAATAAAGAATAGCTCTGTTATGTCCACATTACCTACAGAGAAGCATGGGTGCTGTTGTTGGCACTGATATTTCACACTGAGGGATGAACTGAACTGAGGGAACTGAGAGAAGCAACTGTGAGTTGCTAGTGTCAAGTTACATTTACTTTACCATTTACTTTGCCATTCCTTCAAATTAGTGGTTTCGGCTATTTCAGCAACACTCGTTGTTGACAGGGGTATAAAATGGAGCCAACATCCATGGAGTCTCCACAAACATTGGCAGCAGATTAGCCCGTACTGAAGACCTCGTGACTTTCAACGTGGCACCGTCATAGGATGCCACCTTTTCAACAAGTCAGTTCATCAAATTTCTGCCCTGCTAGAGCTGCCCCGGTCAACTGTAAGTGCTGTTCTTGTGAAGTGTAAACATCTAGGAGCAACAACGGCTCATCCGTGAAGTGGTAAGTGATAGGCCAGACAAACTCACAGAATAGGACCACTGAGTGCTGAAGCGTGTAGGGCATAAAAATAATCTGTCCTCGGTTGTAACACTCACTACGGAGTTCCAAAGTGCCTCTAGAAGCAGCATCAGCACAATAACTGTTTGTCGGGAGCTTCATGAACTGGGTTTCCATGGCCGAGCAGCCGCACACAAGCCTAAGATCACCATGCGCAATGCCAAGCGTCGGCTGGAGTGGTGTAAAGCTCACCGCCATTGGACTGTGCAGCAGTAGAAATGCGTTCTCTGGGGTGGTGAATCACGCTTCACCATCTGGCAGTCCGACAGACAAATCTTGATTTGGCGGATGCCAGGAGATTGCTACCTACTCCAAAGCATAGTCCAACTGTAAAGTTTGGTGGATGAGGAATAATGCTACAGTATACAATGACATTCTAGACGATTCTGTGCTTACAACTTTGTGGCAACAGTTTGGGGAAGGCCCTTTCCTGTTTCAGCATGACAATGCCCCCATTCACAAAGCGAGGTCCATACGAAAATAGTTTGTCAAGATCCGTGTGGAATAACTTGACTGGCCTGTACAGAGCCCTGACATCGACCCCATCGACCACCTTTGGGATGAATTGGAATGCCTACTGTGAGCCGGGCCTAATCGCCCAACCACAGTGCCCGACCTCACTAATGCTCTTGTGGCTGAATGGAAGGAAGTCCCCACAGCAATGTTACAATATCTAGTGGAAACCATTCCCAGAAGAGTGGAGGCTGTTATAGCAGCAAAGGGGGGACCAACTCAATATTAATGCCAATGATTTTGTAATGAGATGTTCAATGAGCAGGTGTCCACATGCTTTTGGCCATGTAGTGTATTTCAAGACAACACTTTCATATGTAACAATTTGAAACTATATTAGAAATTTAAGAAATGCGCATTGGGGACAATGCTTGGGAGGATATTCGAACATCTGAGGCTTGTAGACAGCATTCGAGGAAACCTTTCACATTAAAGAAATTGTGCCCCCTATATTCCTATGATGTTCCAAACTTCCTTTAGAATATTGAGGTAATAATGGTGTAGTATGTAGCTGGCTTTAAACAATCATGCTATCTAAAAATCTGATCATGAAGATGTTCATGAAAGTGGAGAATTTTGTTGCAAAACATTGGTGGTGTTTGTCATCATCATATGAAAGAAAGACATAATAAGTACATACCCGATACATTTCAGTACCAGCATAACCAAAACATAAAAATCCTTGTTCATGTACTTGTTCTCTGCAAATGCAAAGGGGAGTGAAATATTTACCCTAAAAACCCTGAACCCTTATTCTTTGTTCTCTTTACTACTGTACTTCTTTCTGATCATTTATCTGTGGTTTCAACTCATGCTAAATAGTACAAGGTCATTGGCCTAATAGTTTTCCCTGCCTTTAAAGAGAAAACTGACACATATGTCTTGGTCTCTAGAGTGGTTACATGTAGTTTTAAATATTACAGCAAAAATGAACCAAAAATTAACTCAGTCTAACTTTCACTCATAACAATTATTATTGGGTTTACATTACTTCCCCTTTTCACCATGACTAATCATATTTCCAGAAGCAAATAGATTTCATATGAAAATGGTTTGTCAGCATTTGATAATTGCGCATCTTCTACCAACCAAACCCCAAGCATCAGCACGCCGATCTCATCATAGTATACAATCAAAAGACCTTCTCTCCCTAGCTTTGTTACTTCTAACAACTTTTTCAGTATGTGAAATATTGCAGTGTCTATTTAAGTATTGTATTGATTAGCCAAATATATAATACAGGTACTGCTTGAAAGTGCAGGTAGGAAGCTTGGCACAAGGTTATTTTGTGTTGTGAAAGAAATACGGTAGTTCACATGTAAACAAAGACACTATCCCGACCTAGCTAAACCTTTCCCAAAAAGAGACAGGTCTTTAAAAATAGAACATACCTGTACACAAATAGAAGTAAATATATAGAAAATACATTTACACATGTATAATATACAGTTTAGTAACCCTCTGACTATCAAGATAACACTTTTTGTTCAAAAAATATATGTTATGTTGATGCAACTTGGTCTCAGCGTACATGTTTGGATGAATTGGCATGGTCGTTCATGGTGTTTTGCTGTGAGAGTGGTGTACTTGGAGTCACAGTTGCACCACAGCCACAGATCCAAGGTCTGTGTTACATAAGCTTGTGATTTAGGATCTGTACTATGGGTCCACCTCTACCTTGAGCTCTGGAAACAGAATAGCTGAAGGCTGAATCTTGTCCATCTCATTGAGTAAGTGCAGATATCAGCCCACATCCGGACAAGAATCCAGTCCATCTTTAAATATGTACATATTGCTGTCGACACCGAATAATTGCAATCACGTGTTGTTCTTTTTTGTGCTTTCCACCCCACCCACTAGCGTAATGAAATGTTTTGTGTTATGTTCAAGTGTCCTGACTCACTAATAGTGGAATTGTATGAACTAATCAATTAATTAATGTATTACATGTTGCCCAGTCTTCTAGACTCTGATTGGCTGCTCCTAATCCCCCTAGTTCCACATCTCATTGATGATGCTGGAGGTTAAAATGAGGCTGATGTTCAACAAAATCGCATCTATGAGCAACCCTCAGGAACCAGGAAAGAACATGGTTGTTTTTCACTGTACTGCACTTGACATGAAAGAGAGATAGTGTATTCCTTCATATAAGTGAGCTTTAGGGAGGAACATTATTAAAAATAGTTGTGTCTGCATTCACAGCACAAGATATACAGCTAATTTGGACCTAATTTGGAGGAATACTTTACCATTTTTATTCAGATGTCCTGTTCATTTCCATTTCGGAGATTGTGGTATTGAAAATACTACTTCTGAATGTAAATACTTCTCGCACAGGGCACCATTTGTAAAGGTGCTTGATGATAATATGATAATTATAATTATAATTCCAATTAGGATGTGCTTGATAAATGCAACACAAAAAGGTATTGGGATTCCCCCAATAATACACACAAATCACACTTATTAGTGGCCTTAGGAGCATTGTTTGATAAATCTGACCCGTGGTTGTTTTAAGACTAATAAGACAAATATTTGCAATTAGACACTGGGAAACAGTGGTAAACACTGACTATTCATATAGTTCAGAGGAGATATTCAATATTTCTCACTTACTGTAATTGTTGAGTTAGAATAATTATATTCTTACAAGTTAATTCTAAATTCCACCCTTGTGCGGTACCGCTCATATCCTACCACCACTCAAAGTAACTCATCATGTCTTATCCCTTGTGAATAATGCTTGGGATGGAAAATGGAATGAAGACTTGTGTATTGGACACTGACCTGAGTCAGTACATATGTAAACATACTGCTAATCCTCTCTGTTTGCTTTAGCTATTCAAATTCAGATAGAACTGAACACAACAGGACATAGGGTATGCAATGTTCGACAGCCATAGAGCCCTTTTTTTTATGTAGTTAGCACAATCCAAAACCTCTGACAAAAAGAACATAGCGAAAGGGAAAATAATCTGGGCTTGGATTCGATCTCTGATTGGACAGTTAATGGCGTTCCGCTGTCCAAACATCATGTGGCATGGAATTCTACTGTTTGGGTTCTGACTGACTGACCTCTTTGCGTATATAAAAATAGACAGACTACTCTGGTTTTAAAATGGGACATAGTAACAATGCATTAAATGTAGGTGTTGACTAAAGCATTTACCGTTTTCTTTTCTTTCCCACCTCAATGATTAGTGCTTCATATAATATATATTTTTTGGACTATTTCAGAAAACATATTCAAATACTTTAAACATATTTTTTTCTTCATTTTTCTTTAAAAAGAATATGTTTGATACAAGGTTAATATAGCACTGTCTTTAGTTGTCCATGAATTGTTGTTCTGTACAGATTATGGCACATAGTGGCGTAATTGGCACATTGTTCAGTAATACAGCTCAGCTTTTTCCACTGAGAGCAGATCCTCCAAGTCTCCTAGCTCTCCAAGAAACCTAGTCCCCTTCAAGGTGACGCTGACGTAGATGGTCTTCTCTGGCACATCCAGTAATGTAGTTATATATTAACTCTAACTAGATATCTAAATTAACACAGGTCTCTGGAAAATAGTATAGAGTGGCAGCGTTATGGCTGCTTGGTTTGTCATCATTTATAGAAAAATAAATATCTTCATCTGTGTCCTTTTTAGTCGCTTCTTTATCTTGGTTGGAAAAGCTTACCAAAGGATCCTGTGGAGAAAAATCTTGACATTAATAAATACAATTGTCAGAAGAGCTGTAGAAAACCAATAGCAGTAGTTAAAGCAAAATAAGCATGTGTCAAACTCAACATTGAACACAGTAAATAACCTACAGTATGTTGCGTAACTGCCAGTTGTAAGTACCATGTCACAATGTGCATCTACATTGCAATAACATTGTTTATGCCCATCTAACTACAACGGCTCTCCATGGTCTTTAAGTCTGCAGTGCTGGGGCGTTTTAGTTCTTTCTCTGACCGAGACCAATGTCTGTACAGACAATGGTCTTGGACCTCTTCCTCCTGCTACTGTTCCTGCAGTCGTTCTATTCCTTTTCAAAGCTGGGTCAATAACAGAGGTGTGGCCCCCTGGGCTTTTAGCCACACACTAGCCCAGTGCATGTGTTTAACTTTCACGCTTGGAATTTCAAATGGAGGCAGTCCAGCTTATCGGTGATGCATAAAAAATACAGGAAAGTCAAGGGAAAGTTCTCCTTTCCCATAACAAAACATTGAAACAATATTACACTGGCCGCCTGAATGAGGGCCGCAACCCCATAAATGCATAATATTTTTCATAAAGGCTAGGTTGTTGAAGGGCATGAATCAAACATAATTGGATTATAATTGCTAATGAATGACCTTTGGTGATCTTGCCATTAAATACAATTTTCCAGGGCAGTTTATGAAAAATCCATGCCGAAATAACAACCATATACCATTTCCCTTCTATTCCCAAACTGGGACACTAACACCACAGTGATCAAGGTTGGGAAGGCTCAGGAAAGGATTTGCGGAGGGGAAAGTGACATAGTTCTCACCAAAGCATAAATTCTGGAAGTTTGTTCCATCGACGTGATGTAAAAAAGGCTTCAGATAGTCAGCAGGAGATCTCGAACCACTTCTCTGACACAAAGGCCACAGGAATCAGCTGCCTTTCAGTGGGAGAAGGTCTGTAGGACAAAGGATTGAGACACAAAGATAATGAGAATCTGAGTCCAGGAGACACTGTATAGAGGTACTTTGCAAGGAAAACAATACCACTTACAAAAAGAGGATTTACACCATTTAGGGCAAGGACTTTTTCCGAAATATGTGATTATACCAGGTGAAACTCCTGTCCCGACTCATAATCAGTGTTGGGGGTAATGCGTTACATTAATACTATTACTTTTTGCGGTAACGAGTAATATAACGTAGTACTGTACCAATTTGAGAAACAATATTACAGTTATTGATCAAAGATACAGTAGGTATCCTATTCCTATTATAGTTATTATATGTGATGATTATTCTGTCGTCCTCTCACCAAGTTCCTGTTCACGCACGCATGCCCTACTACAGTACTGACCGTTTTAGTTGAAAAGTGGCATTTAAAACATTGTTTCTCAGCATGGAAGTACTCCCATTATTTTGATTTGGTAGGATGACAAAATGACAAGAATATAACTGTAAAATGTAAACTGTGCCCAGGAGAGAAACACTTTTCCACTGCTAGAAACGCAACCTCCAATCTCTTGAAGCACCTTCAAAAGCAACACGCCAAGACGAAATTCATAGCGAAAGAACCCCAAGGCCTGACCACTCCTGCTGAAGATGACTGTAGGCCTACCTCATCCAAACAATCAAGGCTTGTTTTGAGGAGGACAGGCTGTGAGAGCTAAATAAGCTTGTAGATGGGTATGTAGCAGAAATACTGCCCTATACCCTTCTTTTTTGGGTTGCTCATTATTAGGCTACTTGTGTTGGTGTATAGGGCCTACATTGTGTGAGGATGCGCAACATTTTGGGGGTAAGTTTTTACTTTTCCCAGGGAGTAATAAGTAAAGTAATTTGTTATTGTTGAAAGAAGTAACGAGTTACAGGTAATATATTTGCTTTTTTGAGTAACGACCCCAGCACTGCTCATAATAACCAACCCAAATGTGAGAAGGAAGCACTTACACAAACAGTGATCAAACTGACCCAGAAACATAGCGCTGAGAGCGATTTAAAGCCGGTGTACCTATTTCCGTTATAGGTGGTCTTGTATATAGGGGTCTGCTGGATCATCTCGTCTGTGTAGACGGGCACGGCGGTGCGCACACACTCGTGCGAGCACTGCAGGCTGTCGTTGTAGGCGGTGAAGATGTCCACTTTGTTGGGCACGCGGGCAGGGGTGAAGTCGGTCAGGTTCTGACAGCTCTCCTCCTGCTGGTGGATCTTCCGCTGATGGCTACTGTGACGGCCATTCCCCGACTGTACACAGCTACAAAAACACGTACCAAAGACAAGAAACAAACATAAAATCATACCTTGTACCACTGTGGATGAGTGGCTCTGATAAAAGCTTAATTTAAACTTTCAAAAGCGATGTGTTGTGTGTGTGTCAGGAAGTAATTGCAAAGTAAAGGAATCTTTCCTACCAGTTTTTAAGGACAAGTGTAGTTATCAAGGCTGCAATGACCATAATGAGAGACACAGTGATTGTGATAATCTGGTGAACTGCCAGACCTGCAAAGAAAGAAGAACACAAAACACAAAGAAGAGTTTAGTCACGAATGGAACGGTTTTAAAGGCTGGTAGTAATTTGCCATGTTACAGAAAACTAGTAACATTTTAAGGATGATAACCATATGTGCTCCACATAACACCAAGGGCAATCTACTCAAGGTCAGAGGAAGATATCTGTGGAGGTATTGATCATTCTCTCTTCATTATTTAACAGATCTATAAAGTATTTAATCAAAGCCAACCACCTGCATATTAGATTAGTTATCTATTTTTGTACAACATTTTTACAACTTCTCCTGAACTGGTGGGAACCTTAAACCTCACTTTGAGTTTCTTAACTCTTCCCTAATTCAAAGTGAATTCAAAGCACTAATACTTTTCACTTGTCAAAACTTAATCTCAAAGTCTTTACCTCAAAATAACCAATAGTTCAGTTCAAATACAAATGTACATGTTATCCATGCCTAAGCTGTTTTTGATGAACCCAGACAGTTTTTAAGTTCATATTTTGGGTTAGCTATGTTCCAACTCAAAATTGGGGTCATCAACTTTCAAAGCAGCATTACTTTCCCGTTACTTTCTTCAATTACAGAAGTTTTTGTAAAAAATATAATAAGCCTAGGATCCTGTAACATATTTAGAATTTTGAAAAAATTATTAATTCATGTGTATCAAGGCGCTAATAAGAACAAACAAAAACATTTGCACATTTCTACAGTGCATATAACATGGTTCACAGTGGTGCCCCCTCTCTGCTTATTGTGACACAAACCTCCAACCATGAGTCTCCATCCACCAATCGCAGCCTTGCTTTTGCACAACGCCGAAAAACAAGGTAAGGTCAATAAGGTCATCTACAGTCACAGACACAGTACATATCAGCACCACAGATTTCTCTCTATGGCCGACATACAGTATGATGAGGTGGTGTGGGGTTGGGAAGGGGGGGGGGGGGGACAATTCACCAGCACTGAGTGGGAAACATGCAGCAGAACGCCAAGTTGTTCATGATGAAAACGTCCTTGCGGGCCCATACATCCAAACCCTCATCAGCCAGGTGATTGTCTGCTGATTCAGTCTAGTTAGTCTTCGGGATAGCTCAAAAGGAGCGGCCACTCAGTCATTGTAAAATGCTAGCTCCCTCATTGTGCATATACATTCCCTTGGATAACAAACTTCTGTGGGCAGGGCACAAAGCAGCCAGGTCAACCTTGGATTAATGATTTCTGTGGCTGTCTCAGGAATGCCTCCCTTCCTTCGCCGTAATCAGTCCCTCTGCAGCAAAGACACATTAACTTATCTGGCAGTCATATGCATCTTTCTCTCTTGCTCACTCCCATGCCTCCCTTCCTGGCTGACATCAAGGCTTAAGTTGAAAGTGTGGAGTAATAAATGAACACCTGTCCAAGTTCATGGATAATAGATCATGGATCGATAGTCCACGTCTCCATGGAGAATTGTTTCGTTTTACATTCATGTCGGCATGAAAGGCTTCTCTGGCAGAGATTTCCAGCTTATACCAAATTCATATCAGGCTGAAGCCCTGGCCATACAAATACAGTCTTAGGTCTCATTATAACCTTCTTTTAGGGCAGTGCATTAACAAGACAAGATAATGTCAGATAATGATTCCACTGTCACAACCGGGAGACAGTCCAGATGATTCTCTATCCCTGTCCAGAACTGAAAAAATTGGTCCTGCTAGCTCAAACTCATTGTGCTCTAGCAGTAAGGCTGAAAAATCACCTTTAGCAGTCACCTTGCTTTAGAGGTGCTGGGTTAGGTTTTGTTTGGAAGAATCAGTGCCAGACAAAGAGAGGGGGTGTGAGAATGGGAAAGAGAGAGAATAGGAGATGGACAGAAAGAGCTACTGACCCCTGTGTCAGCAGAGTTTGGGGCACACCAAGGCTCCCGGAGAGAAATAAATTAGGTTTTCACCTTCATGGTCTTGACAGTTTGATGAACATGCCATTGACAAGCATGGCGTTTTAAGAAAATCTCACTATCTGCCTTTATTAAAGACTATCTAGCCCAGCCCAGTAGGGGAATAGTAGAATATAATATCAGCAACAGATGTAAATAGTTTATCAAACACATTGACCTTAACATACATATATACTGTACAGTACCTATGTGTATGCACATCCAGTTAATTAAACAGTAGTGGATAAAAGCCTGTGGTAAAACTCCACCGCCAGTTGATAAAAATCTAGCAGCACTATAGCTCTTAATTGGCAACAACAACCAAAAACATACTGCCAACCTTGAAAACGAGATGGAACACTGACGTCAAGCTGAAAATGGTACCAGAAGCAAACAGTGCATCTAGTAATGAAGGATGGCTTCATTTTTGAACCAGAAACTGTGTTCTCCCATATAAATGGACATTGGCTTAGCTTCCCATCACAGGGGACCCTTGACCCTTGCTCAATTTCATAGCCTGGCTATTTGAATTGCTTGTGGGCATTGATTTTAAACTGTTATCAGACCATTTGTGCGGGAACTGCTTTTGAGCGGGTTTGTCCTCCCAAAATGGCCTCAATAACAAAAGCATTGCAGAGCAAAGGAAAAATATGTGGAACTCAGTTTCTAAGCAAGGAGTTATTTGAAGCTATAAGGCAATCATTCTAAATGGCCATTGAGCATTAAGGCCTAATGCCTCCGTACAGCCCACATCCGCTAGCAGCATTAAAGCTCATGAAAAATGTGGGAATAGCCCTCATTTGTGAATGGATATGTTGTCGAGAGCAAGCCAGCCCTCCCTTCCTCCCACCCATTGCAAATGTACGGAATCTGTCCCTCATTTATAATGCATTAAACTTCCTGGAGAGTGTGAGGGTTGACATGCAGTGAGACTTAACCCCCCTATCCCCTGTGCTCTTCCCCGTGGCCCCTCGCCAATCCATCCTCCCAAACGTGGTACCTGAGCGGGGAGGGATGGGAGAGATGGGGCAGGGGAAACCTTCTGTCGAAGCCTGCTGATGGCTCACAATTGCCAATTAACGCTGGTGTCAAAGTGTCAATCTGACCTGATTTCCACTGAGTCACCGAGCAATCTAAAACACTTACAGAAGAAGAGAGGGTGCTTCTGAAGAGAGAGAGACAGAGAGAGAGAGAGAGAGAGAGAGAGAGAGAGAGAGAGAGAGAGAGAGAGAGAGAGAGAGAGAGAGAGAGAGAGAGAGAGAGAGAGAGAGAGAGAGAGAGCGCAAGATCAGAGCCAATTATTCCACACACCTTTTCTCCCAATGTCAAAGGCAGCATTGCATAATTCAATCACTCTAGATAGCAAACTTTGATAGTCGAGGAGATTTGGTCAGACTCTTGCTCAAGTTCCGCTGATTTTGTTACTTACCAGTAAATGCAGTTGTCATTTATGCCTGTACTTCATTTGGGGACAGTTGGCTATGAAATACTTCTTCTAGTGTTAAAGAGCCACTGAACACAACGATTGGCACGTGTGTCTTTCAGTTGCTCATTAGAAAAACAAGATTTCAGTCTTGGAAGTGTGTTTCCTCACCGATTCTACGCAGAATCAATCTAAGATGACTCAAGAAATCTGTGGTTTGTTTTTATGGTTTTGCCAAGGATGTTTTAGTTGCGCAATTTGACATCTAATTAAGGTTTTGGTGCAGTATTTCTCAAGTAAAAGAATTTGGAATGTTTTGTCTTATCTAAACAAAGTCGGAGCTGCTGGGCAGGTCTGTCTCACTCTCTATGCTATTGGATAGAGAGCAATCACTGCAGCTGTTCACCCCATGTTAGTTGGCAAATGAACATCGTCAAATTAACACCTAAACTTAATTTACATGTTGTGATGCACGGGTGTTTCAAACTTTAAGATGTGGCTGACTTTATGACCAAAATTATGCTACTTACACTTTGTGGTCAATTTTGACATAACTATTTATTCATTGAATCAATGCTTTGTATAGGCAGTCACTTTTTAAGTACAGAAAGGGGATTGCCACCAACAAGTGGGACTACATAACAGAGAGAAAGTTTTATGAGTGTGATGTATTCAACCGTAATCCCTGGCATATCCTCCCCACTCAATTATCTGACTTGATATTGATGTCTGAATTTGTGTAAAACAAACAAATGACCTTAGAGATTGCATTCTAAAATAGGTACACCAACACCTCATATTTCTAGTTGACATTGGGTAAAGGAACAATTTGCTATCTCCTGACCTGTTTGGATGAATAAGGTGTTGGAGTCTAGCTAGCCAATACAGAAACAACAAAAGGTTTTTAAAATGGTCGCTTGCCAATAGTGCACCTTTTCCTCTCAGAGGAGATGTCAGCCATGAAAGAGCTGTGCATTGGAAACATGAAGTAAAACAGCATCTGTTCATTCTGGCTACTCTTCATCTCTTCTTGGCCGAGTTTCTATAAATCAGAAGGCTCGACTCTGCATGGCTGTCACCGGGCATCAGCATTTAAGTCCAGATTTAAAAATTCATTTTTACCCAGCTTATCGAGAGTAAATATAGAGTAATGGTGAGATTATTAGATTGCCATGGTAACCAGTGGGGAAAGTTTCTCTCTTTCTGCCTGAAGAGCCTCTCACTCTATTGTAGCCTACACCTCTACAAGGCTCTCAGAGGTCACAATGTAGCATTGGTGGCGTGGCTTTTGCCAAATTTGCACACCTCTTTAAATATAGATAACTAACTGCAGCACTCGAGTACTGTACTTAACGTACATTTTATATGTGCTTCGGGTGGGTTCTGGACTTGCTTATTTAACTGACTGTTCGTTTCACCTCACCTCTTCAGAGTGTGATAACAAGACCTGAATTAGCAGCTGCAGCAGGTTCTATACATTTTCAATGCATTTATCACATTTTTGGTGGGATTTCATTTTTACTTATTGACTCCACTGCCTCGTTTTACCTCTCGACTTCAGAACGCGATAAGGAGACTTGAGCGATCAGCCAGGAGGATGGACGGCAGTTTTAATCATCTCACATCCATAATGAAGCTGACAGCTCCATCTGCGCGGCTTTGAGAGAGCTGAGCGGAGCTAGCACAACATCACCGGGAACAATCAGCCAGCATCTGGAGGCTTAAATCTACTTCACACAGTGGGTCACAGGATCACTAAAGAATAATGATCAGAAAAAGGCAAATACACAAATATTGTCAGAGCTTGTTGCTGGGCACCTAGGTGCTTCACTGATATTACATTTAATCTATTTAAATTATAATGGTTACGTACACTTACAGTTGAAGTAGGAAGTTTACATACACTTAGGTTGGAGTCATTAAAACTAATTTTTCAACCACTCAACCAATTTCTTGTTAACAAACTATAGTTTTGGCAAGTCGGTTAGGACATCTACTTCGTGCATGACACAAGTAACTTTTCCAACAATTGTTGACAGATAGATTATTTCACTTATAATTCACTGTATCACAACTCCAGTGGGTCAGAAGTTTACATCCACTAAGTTGACCGTGCCTTTAAACAGCTTGGAAATGTCCAGAAAATGATGTCATGGATTTAGAAGCTTCTGATAGGCTAATTGACATAATTTCAAGTCAATTGGAGGTGTACCTGTGGATGTTGTTCCAGACCTACCTTCAAGCAGTGCCTCTTTGCTTGACATCATGGGAAAATTGAAAGAAATCAGCTAAGACCTCAGAAAAACAATTGTAGACCTCCACAAGTCTGGTTCATCCTTGGGAGCAAATTCCAAACGCCTGAAGGTACCACGTTCATCTGTACAAACAATAGTACGCAAGTATAAACACCATGGAACCACGCAGCCGTCATACCGCTCAGGTAGGAGACGCGTTCTGTCTCCTAGAGATGAACGTACTTTGGTGCGAAATGTGCAAATCAATCCCAGAACAACAGCAAATGACCTTGTGAAGATACTGGAGGAAACAGGTACAAAAGTATCTATATCCACAGTAAAATTAGTCCTATATCGATATAACCTGAAAGGCAGCTCAGCAAGGAAGAAGCCAATGCTCCAAAACCGCCATAAAAAACAGACTACGGTTTGCAACTGCACATGGGGACAAAGATCGTACTTTTTGGAGTAATGTCCTCTGGTCTGATGAAACAAAATTATAACACTTTGTCCATAATGACAATCGTTATGTTTGGATGAAAAAAGGGGAGGCTTGCAAGCCGAAGAACATCATCCCAGCCGTGAAGCACAGGGGATGGCAGCATCATGTTGTGGGGGTGCTTTGCTGCAGGGGGGACTGGTGCACTTCACAAAATAGATGGCATCATGAGGACGGAAAATGATGTGGATATATTGAATCAATATCTCAAGACATCAGTCAGGAAGTTAAAGCTTGGTCGCAAATGGGTCTTCCAAATGGACAATGACCCCAAGCACACTTCCAAAGTTGTGGCAAAATGGCTTAAGGACAAAAAAGTCAAGGTATTGGAGTGGCCATCACAAAGCCCTGACCTCAATCCTATAGAAAATGTGTGTGCAGAACTGAAAAGGCGTGTGTGAGTAAGGAGGCCTACAAACCTGACTCCGTCACACCAGCTCTGTCAGGAGGAATGGGTCAAAATTCTCCCAACTTATTGTGGGAAGCTTGTGGAAGGCTACCCAAATTGTTTGACCCAAGTTTAACAATTTAAAGGCAATGCTACCAAATAGTAATTGAGTGTGTGTAAATTCTGACCCGCAAACATGCTAAACTTGATGTTGAAGTTGCGGATATATTCCATCTTGTTGTATGCTGCTGACATAGTTCTCCTTGCAGAGACCGAAGATGACCTCCAGAATATGTTGAATATTGTTAATTGATGGTGTAATAAATGGAGACTAGCGTTAAATCAAGAGAAGACCCAGATTGATCATTTCATAAAGAAAGGAGTTCAGAGAAGTGCACACAACTATTGTTTTGGCACAACCCCATTATTCTACATTGTGCTCTATAAATACCTTGGTTTCACTCTGGATGAACACATGACCTTGGAAGATGGCATTTGATCACTAGCAGATTCTGCAGGTGAGCCTGCAGAATCTACCTATGTAAGGATCTTGGTTAATGTGCTTATTCTCAGCTGTATAAATCCTGTGTGTGTCCGGTGATGGACTACGCTGCTGGGTATGAGGATCCAAAGTGCGTACTAATTGTAACAATGTTTGAAACCGAGCAATCTGCTGCCTTACTGGTGTGCACAAACTGACTCCAAACCTGGCCATCTGTGGAGATATGGGTTGGGAACCATGTGAGATTAGTCAAAAATGTGGAACATGCTGATAAATATGCCAGAATCACAAAAAAAGGGACCTTAGTCATAGCTATTCATGAGCCAGAAAATTGTTTGACATTTTTTGTGAAACTGATTTGCAGTATATATTCAGGAACAAATTACAGTGGATGCTCCACAAAAAGTTTTAAGACTATGCTGCGGGTCTTGTGGTTTAGTACGGTACCCTGCGTCACTACTTCATTGCTACAGACCAGCGCAAGGGGGAGATGGCGCTACTGGTCCCATGGCGCTACTGTGTCTCTAACTGACAATGAATGGGTGACATATACCTAAATAGAAACTGATAATTGTGCACGACTTCAGTATTACTTACTAAACTGTTGTTACACTAAGGTTTTTATTCTAAGAGAAACTTAGACTACAATTAGGGTGTGGAAATGTTAGGATTATTTTTGCTCTTACTGTAGTTCTGTAGCCTACTCCCGACCAGTCACGTTGTACAGTGCCTGAGTGCCGGTCTAAGACACTGCATCGCAGTGCAAGCTATGTTGCTACAGATGCTGGTTCAATATCTGTGCTGGCCTTGACTGGGAGACCCATGAGATGACTGTAGGTTTTTGGTTTCTCTCCCTCTAAAAACAAACTGTCTTTATTTAGAGATGACTGTAGGTTTTTGGTTTCTCTCCCTCTAAAAACAAACTGTCTTTATTTAGAAATTAGTAGCAATGTCTCACCACATGTTCAAGAATGTCCTTTTTTCTTGTTAATGTTACGTTATTTGAAAACAAAATCATATCCAAAATATTGTTATTTGTTAAACAAAGCGATTATTATTATTAATTTAGAATTATAAACTCATCAAATAAAGAAACGTCCCTTTTTCAGGACCCTGACTTTCAAAGATAATTCGTAAAAATTAAAATAACTTCACAGATCTTCATTTTAAAGGGTTTAAACTTGGTTTCCTATGCTTGCTCAATGAACCAGAAACAATTAATTAACATGCAATGGTTGTTATGACACTAAAAGCTTACAGACGGTAGGCATTTAAGGGCACAGTTATGAAAACTTAGGGCACTAAAGAGGCCTTTCTACTGACTCTGAAAAACACCAAAAGAAAGATGCCCAGGGTCCCTGCTCATCTGCGTGGACATGCCTTAGGCATGCTGCAAGGAGGCATGAGGACTGCAGATGTGGCCAGGGCAAAAAATTGTAATGTCTGTACTGTGAGAGCCTAAGACAGCGCTACAGGGAGACAAGACGGACAGCTGATCGTCCCTGCAGTGTGTAACGAGTTTCGTCTTCATACGAAGGTGAGTCGGACCAAAATGCAGCGTGTGGTTTACGATCCATGTTTATTAATAATACGAAACACGAATCTCCAATACAATACTACAAAACAAAACGTAACGAAAACCTAAACAGCCTATCTGGTGAAAAACACATAGACAGGAACAATCACCCACAAACAAACAGTGAAACCCAGGCTACCTAAGTATGATTCTCAATCAGAGACAACTAAAGACACCTGCCTCTGATTGAGAACCATACTAGGCCGAAAACATAGAACTGACCCAAAACATAGAAAAACGAACATAGACTGCCCACCCAACTCACGCCCTGACCATACTAAATAAATACAAAAACAAAGGAAATAGAGGTCAGAACGTGACAGTACCCCCCCCCAAAGGTGCGGACTCCGGCCGCAAAACCTTGACCTATAGGGGAGGGTCTGGGTGGGCGTCTGTCCGCGGTGGCGGCTCTGGCGCGGGACGCGGACCCCACTTCGCCATTGTCTTAGTCCGCCGTATTGTCCGCCTCCGTGGCTTACTCCCCATGCCCACCCCTCTCAATGACCCCACTGGACAGAGGGGCTGCTTGGGACAGAGGGGCAGCTCGGGACAGAGGTGAAGCAGCAGCTCGGGACAGAGGGGCAGCTGCTCGGGACAGAGGGGCAGCTGCTCGGGACAGAGGGGCAGCTGCTCGGGACAGAGGGGCAGCTGCTCGGGACAGAGGGACAGCTGCTCGGGACAGAGGGACAGCTGCTCGGGACAGAGGGACAGCTGCTCCGGGCGGAGGGGCTCTAGCGGCCCCTGGCTGACTGGCGGCACTGGCGGCCCCTGGCTGACTGGCGGCACTGGCGGCCCCTGGTTGACTGGCGGCACTGGCGGCCCCTGGCTGACTGGCGGCACTGGCGGCCCCTGGCTGACGGGCGGCACTGGCGGCCCCTGGTTGACTGGCGGCACTGGCGGCCCCTGGCTGACGGGCGGCACTGGCGGCCCCTGGCTGACGGGCGGCACTGGCGGCCCCTGGCTGACGGGCGGCACTGGCGGCCCCTGGCTGACGGGCGGCACTGGCGGCCCCTGGCTGACGGGCGGCATTGGCGGCTCCTGGCAGACGGGCGGCACTGGCGGCGCTGGGCAGACGGGCGGCACTGGCGGCGCTGGGCAGACGGGCGGCACTGGCGGCGCTGGGCAGACGGGCGGCGCTGGCGGCGCTGGGCAGACGGGCGGCGCTGGCGGCGTTGGGCAGACGGGCGGCGCTGGCGGCGTTGGGCAGACGGGCGGCGCTGGCGGCGCTGGGCAGACGGGCGGCGCTGGCGGCGTTGGGCAGACGGGCGGCGCTGGGCAGACGGGAGGCTCCGGCAGAGGCGCCGGACAGGCGGGAGGCTCCGGCAGAGGCGCCGGACAGGCGGGAGGCTCCGGCAGAGGCGCCGGACAGGCGGGAGGCTCCGGCAGAGGCGCCGGACAGGCGGGAGGCTCCGGCAGAGGCGCCGGACAGGCGGGAGGCTCCGGCAGAGGCGCCGGACAGGCGGGAGACTCCGGCAGCGCTGGAGAGGAGGAAGGCTCTGGTAGCGCCGGAGAGGCGGGAGACTCCGGCAGAGCTGGAGAGGAGGAAGGCTCTGGACGGATGGGCCGGAGAGACAGCCTGGTACGGGGAGCTGCCACCGGAGGGCTGGGGTGTGGAGGTGGTGACGGATAGACCGGGCCGTGCAGGCGCACTGGAGCTCTTGAGCACCGAGCCTGCCCAACCTTACCCGGTTGAATGGTCCCGGTCGCCCTGCCAGTGCGGCGAGGTGGAATAGCCCGCACTGGGCTATGCAGGCGAACCGGGGACACCGTGCGCAAGGCTGGTGCCATGTAAGCCGGCCCAAGGAGACGCACTGGAGACCAGATGCGTAGAGCCGGCTTCATGGCACTTGGCTCGATGCCCACTCTAGCCCGGCCGATACGCGGAGCTGGAATGTACCGCACCGGGCTGTGCACCCGCACTGGGGACACCGTGCGCTCCACAGCATAACACGTTGCCTGCCCGGTCTCTCTAGCCCCCCGGTAACCACAGGAAGTTGGCTCAGGTCTCCTACCTGGCGTAGCCATACTCCCTGTTAGCCCCCCCCCAAGAAATTTTTGGGGCTGACTCCCGGGCTTCCATCCACGACGCCGCGCTGCCTCCTCATACCAGCGCCTCTCCGCTTTCGCCGCCTCCCGTTCTTCCTTGGGGCGGCGATACTCTCCTGGCTGAGCCCAAGGTCCTTTACCGTCTAGTTCGTCCTCCCATGTCCAATCCTCCTCGCGCTGCTCCTGCTGCTGCTTTCTCCTTTGCCCATTACCACACCGCTTGGTCCTGTTGTGGTGGGTGATTCTGTAACGAGTTTCGTCTTCATACGAAGGTGAGTCGGACCAAAATGCAGCGTGTGGTTTACGATCCATGTTTATTAATAATACGAAACACGAATCTCCAATACAATACTACAAAACAAAACGTAACGAAAACCTAAACAGCCTATCTGGTGAAAAACACATAGACAGGAACAATCACCCACAAACAAACAGTGAAACCCAGGCTACCTAAGTATGATTCTCAATCAGAGACAACTAAAGACACCTGCCTCTGATTGAGAACCATACTAGGCCGAAAACATAGAACTGACCCAAAACATAGAAAAACGAACATAGACTGCCCACCCAACTCACGCCCTGACCATACTAAATAAATACAAAAACAAAGGAAATAGAGGTCAGAACGTGACACAGTGGCAGACCACATGTAACAACACCTGCACAGGATCAGTACAGCCGAACATCACACCTGCGGGACAGGTACAGGATGGCAACAGCAACTGCCCAAGTTACACCAGGAAAGCACAATCCCTCCATCGGTGCTCAGACTGTCTGCAATAGGCTGAGAGAAACTTGACTGAGGGCTTGTAGGCCTGTTGTAAGGCAGGTCCTCACCAGACATCACCGGCAACAACGTTGCCTATGGGCACAAACCCACTGTCGCTAGACCAGACAGGACTGGGAAAAAGTGCTCTTCACTGACGAGTCGCGTTTTTGTCTCACCAGGGGTGATGGTTGGATTTGCATTTATCGTTGAAGGCATGAGCATTACACTGAGGCCTGTACTCTGGAGCGGGATCGATTTGGAGGTGGAGGGTTCGTCATGGTCTGGGGCGGTGTGTCACAGCATCATTGGACTGACATTGTTGTCATTGCAGGCAATCTCAACGCTGTGCGTTACAAGGAAGACATCCTCCTCCCTCACGTGGTACCCTTCCTGCAGGCTCATCCTTACATGACCCTCCAGCTTGACAATTCCACCAGCCATACTGCTCGTTCTGTGCGTGATTTCCTGCAGGACAGGAATGTCAGTGTTCTGCAATGGCCAGCAAAGAGCCCGGATCTCAATCCCATTGAGCACGTCTGGGACCTGTTGGATTGGAGGGTGAGTGCTAGGACCATTCCCTCCAAAAATGTCTGGGAACTTGCAGGTGCCTTGGTGGAAGAGTGGGGTAAGATCTCACAGCTAGACCTGGCACATCTGGTGCAGTCCATGAGGAGGAGATGCACTGCAGTACTTAATGCTGCTGGTGGCCACACCAGATACTGACTTTTACTTTTGATTTTGACCCCCTTTGCTCAGGGACACATAATTCCATTTCTGTTAGTCACATGTCTGTGGAACTTGTTTAGTTTTTGTCTCAGTTGTTGAATCTTGTTATGTTCATACAAATATTTACACATCTTAATTTTGCTGAAAATAAACTCATTTGACAGTGAGAGGACGTTTCTTTTTTAAATGTCTTAGTTAGGTTGGCTGTATCACAACCGGCCGTGAATGGTTGCAATTTCAGTATAATCCACCAGAAAAGACAAAACAAATAATAAAACAAAAAGTATTATTATTATTATGTATCACATCCAACCGCGATTGGGAGTCCCATAGGGCGGTGCACAATTGGCCCAGCGTTTCTCTCTCTCTAAAAATAGAAATAAATGTTTTGGCCTTTACAAATATGATAATGTCCTTTATTCAGATTACAATCTCTCACTTTTGTTTTTTTGAAAACAAAATAACCTACAAAATATCGTTATATATTATCAAGTTGATGGCACAGTCATATAGCCCAGCACCTACATAAAGCTGAGTAACTCACTCATTCATGGCTTGGATCAAAATAAATAAGTACCAACATTCTTTATGATATACTTTAATAAAGACATGTTTTGGTTATCTTGACCTGGACACCATGTACAGTATTATAATAGCCCTCCTGATCGGCGCAACGATCTAAGACACTGCATCGCAGTGCAAGATGCGTTGCTACAGATTTGATACCCGTGCCGGCCGCCACGGCGAGACCCATATGTAATTATTGGCGGTCACGTCATTGAACAAAAAATACTCTGATATACTGTAGGCCTACCGTAGGCGACATGAGTCTCACTAGAGTTCAGTAATGTGCTGTTAAAAGTGGTGTAGGTCTTATTTATTTAAAGTGCATATTTTAGAAGTAATAGGATTTGAAGCAATTGCCTACTCGCTGTGGTCAACTATTTTAGCACCTTTTCACGCTGCTCTGAGACAAGCATGGGGACTGGTCTTGATAAATCAATGAGATTTTTTATTTTCACTGAATCTCCGTTTGGGTATTGGTTAGACTACAATTAGGGTGTGGAAATGTTATGCTCTTAGTATTGTAGCCTCATCCTGTCATCCTAACGAAAACCCTGGGGGGTTTTCATTTTTCTTGGAATAGAAACAACAATATTAATCATATTAATTAAGCACAATTTCTTAAAATCAGTCCCATATACTATGTTCTTACAAAAAAAGCTCCTAAATTCTCTAGCACAGCCACTATTGAAGGCAATTAAATGCTTCTCAAAGATCCCCTCTGGTGGTCAAACTAGCTCTAACTAGCTTTAGTGGTTACAATAGCTGATTCTTAAATAATGTGCCATATAATTCTGCGGCACCATGCTGCAGTAAGCTGCAACTTGTAAAGGACGAACCACAGTACTATGTGGTGTTAACCAAATCAAGGACACACTTTTTCTGATCAACCAGGAAAAATGGACAGTTGTTATTTGTTTTAAATCTAAACTTAGAACATACACTCTTCATTTATAAAGGTACTTTTTTGAGCTCTCCTAGATTTGCCATTGAGTAACATAAGCATGCTGGTAGTCTTTTGTTTCGAACACAGCCCTGCATCCCCACCAACACACAATTACTGTTGTTGTTTACGTAATCCAAAAACATACCATTATAAATTGTAATATGGGTCAGGTGTGCATCATTTGAAAGCTTATTCTATTGCCTACATGGCTACTAGCTAAATTATAAACTACGATCTTACAGTGTTAGACTTTCAAAAGGCACTTCAGACAAACAGATTGTAACTTTGGTGCACATAGAATGGAGTCATGAGTGTGTGTTCTGCACAGTCTGAGAAAATCCAGCTGAGTAGGTCTGGATGGGGCTGGGTTCATATGAATTGAAACATCTGTACCACTGGGTCAAAGCTAAAAGTTAAGATATAGTCTACTGTAGAAGTATGGCAGTTTCCCATTTCACTATGCCATATAGTGCCTTCAGAAAGTATTCACACCAATTAACGTTTTCAACATGTCGTTGTGTAACAGCCTGAATGTAAAATGGATTAAATTGAAATTGTGTGTTACTGGTCTACACACAGTACCCCATAATGTCGAAGTGGAATTGTCTTTTGAGATGTTTTTGTTGTTGTTAAAAATGAAAAGCTAAAATGTCTTGAGTCAATAAGTATTCAACCCTTATGATATGGCACGCCTAGCTAGATAAGTTAATGAGTTTAAATGTGCATAATAAAACACATACACTATTAAGTTGCATGGACTCCCTGTTTATTTTTGAATGACTACCTCATCTCTGTACCCCACACATTCAATTATCTGTAAGGTCCCTCAGTGGAGCAGTGCATTTCAAACACAGATTCAACCACAAAGACCAGGGAGGTTTTCCAATGCCTGCAAGGAAATAACAAAAGCATACATTGAATATGTAATTACACTTTGGATGGTGTATCAATACACCCAGTCACCGTGAAGATACAGGCGACCTTCCTAACTCAGTTGCCGGAGAGGAAGGAAACCACTGAGGGATTTAACCAGGATGCCAATGGTGACTTTAAAACAGTTAGAGTTTAATGGCTGTGATAGGAAAACACCAAGTGTTTACTAACCTAAATGACAGAGAGAAAATAAGTAAGCCTGTACTGAATAAAAATATTCCAAAACATGCATCCTCTTTGCAATAAGGCACTAAATCAAAACTGCAAAAAATGTGGCAAACAAATTAACTTAATGTCCTGAATACAAAGCATTATGTTTGGGGCAAATCCAACACAACACATCACTAAGTACCACTCTTCATATTTTTAAGCATGGTGGTGGCTGCATCATGTTATTGGTATGCTTGTCATCAGCAAGGATTAGGGAGTTTTTTAGGATATGTTAGCAGTTGAAGTCCAAAGCAAATCAGGGAGAGAAAAATAGATTTATCTGAGAAGGACAAATCATAGCTGTTATGCTGGGAGGTAGATGTTCAGCCTCCCCTGTCCTCAGCTTTTCTCCACAGAACAAAGGAACAGGATGCCATTTATAACCCCCCACCCTAGCCTTGGGTTGACCAATCAGAAGTCCTTGCAGTGCACCTTGGCCAATGGCCAAATAACAATAATAAGTATCCTGCTCCAGACTCAATGTACAGAACAATGAACACGTGGCACATGTAGTTCTGAGTCCAGGACTGACATTCCACAGATTCTAAACAGGTGTTAAACTGAAGACCAAGTGAACATGTGTTCACTTTGTGATTATGGGGTATTCTGTGTAGATTGGTGAGAAAAAAAATATACTTAATCCATTCTGAATTCAGTCTGTAACACAACAAAATGTGGAACAAGTCAAGGGGTATGAATACTTTCTGAAGGCTCAATGACATCATCCTACTGTATAGTTATGTATTGGCATTTACCACATCTGGCCAAATGTCCATAGTCTACAATGTCTTGAGATGTTTTAACACTTGTACAGTTTAGTGGTCAATATATTTCAGCGGACCCTTTGGTTGCCCTCTGCAGTGGGAACGTGATTGTATGACATTCATGTAAATTTACCCAATGGGAAAAGTCAGTTAACATAGTGCTAGGTCATACATCATTAAACCTCACTCTGGTTTTACTGCCACCTGCATAGTCCATTAAAGAAGCAGAGCCTCTTCGTTGATTTCATTAAATGGTCAATCTAATGTGCATAGCCAGTCAACTTCATGTGTTCGCGGCATGGAGAGACCATAAAATCACACATTACTTTGTACATCAAATGGACAGTAATCGGTAACAACATTTAATATGGGATCAATATCACGTCAAATGAATTCGCAAATGTAAATCACCAATCCACAAATATAAATCACTATCCACAAATGCAATTCACTATTAACAAACAAACACCATTTGATTTGTATATGTAAATCGAGGGCCTTAAGTAAAATGACTGGCATAAAGATTTGCACATAGGAGAGATATGCACAAACATGACAGATATGGCAAACCTCCAACTCCATATTTGGAAGCGCTTAGGTCACCTGACTTTTGGCTGGGATTTTACGACTACAAATCGCTTTCTATCGTAATAACTTTTTTTCTTTGTGGGTAAACTTCTTGTCGTCAAATCCCTGCCAAAAGTCAGGTGTAATGAGTTGCAGGTTTGCCATATCTGTCATGTTTGTGCATATCTCTCCTATTGTGCAAATCTTTATGGAATTAATTTTTCTTAAGGCCCTCGGTTTTTCTTATTTTTTAAAATATTTTCTACACTGTAGAAAAATAATGAAAACATCAAAACTATGAAATAACACATATGGAATCATGTAGTAACCATAAAAGTGTTAATCAAAACAAAATATTATTCAAAGTAGCCACCCTTTGCCTTGATGTCAGTTTTGGCACACTCTTGGCATTCTATCAACCAGCTTCATGAGGTGAGAATGAATTTCAATTAACAGGTGTGCCTTGTTCAAAGTTAATTTGTGGAATTTCTTTCTTTCTTAATGCGTTTGAGCCAATTAGTTGTGTTGTGACATCTCAACATCAACTGTTCATAGGAAACCACGTGAATCAGGCCTTCATGGTCGAATTGCTGCAAAGAAACCACCAGTAAAGGACACCAAAAATAAGAAGAGACTTGCTTGGGCCAAGAAACACAACAATGGGCATTAGACCGGTGGAAATCTGTCCTTTGGTCTGATGAGTCCAAATTTGAGATTTTTGGTTCCAACCGCCGTGTCTTTGTGAGGCGCAGAGTAGGTGAACAGATGATCTCTGTATGTGTGGTTCCCACCGTGAAACACGGAGATGGTGTGGGGTTGCTTTGCTGTGGACACTGTCAGTGATTTATTTAGAATTCAAGGCACCCTTAACAGCATGGCTACCACAGCATTCTGCCGCAATACACCATCCCATCTGGTTTGCGCTTAGTGGGACTATCATTTATTTTTCAACAGGACAATGACCCAAAACACACCCAAGCTGTGTAAGGGCTATTTAACCAAGAAGGAGAGTGATGTAGTGCTGTATCAGATGATCTGGCATCCACAATCACCCGATCTCAACCCAATTGAGATGGTTTGGGATGAGTTGGACCAAAGAGTGAAGGAAAAGCAGCCAACAAGTGCTCAGCATATGTGGGAACTTCTTCAAGACTGTTGGAAAAGCATTCCTCATGAAGCTGGTTGAGAGAATGATAAGAGTGTGTAAAGCTGTCATCAAGGCAAAAAGTGGCTACTTTGAAGAATATAAAATATATTTTCATTTGTTTAACACTTACTACATGATTCCATATGTCTTATATCATAGTTTGATGTCTTCCCTATTATTCTACAACATAGAAAATAGTAAAAGTAAAGAAAAACCCTTGACTGGTACTGTATATTTAGTTATACCATGGTACCACAAGCATGTGGTAAGAACAATTTAACAATGCTCTATCTGCAAATCACAATATATTTAACACTTTCAAAACAGTAATACAATGCCCGTATAAACGAATAGACCTATAGTGCCTATCATAAGAAATCACCCCCCTTGGATTTCTTTCACATTATGTTGCGTTACAAAGTGGGATTGAAATGGATTTAATTGTGATTAATTGTCACTGATCTACACAAAATACTCCATAATGTCAAAGTGAAATGGACATTCTATGAAAATACAAAATTAACAATAAATAAATAAATATAATGTATTGGTTTTTCTGTATCAGTATTCACCCCCATTGTTATGGCAAGGCTAGATAAGTTCGGGAGTAGAAATTTGCTTAACAAATCACATAATAAGTTGCATGGACTAATATAATATGAGTTACCCTTTTTGGGATAGGGGGCAGCATTTCACTTTTGGATGAATAGCGTGCCCAGAGTGAACTGCCTCCTACTCTGTCCCAGATGCTAATATATGCATAGTATTATTAGTATTAGATATAAAACACTCTGAAGTTTCTAAAACTGTTTGAATGATGTCTGTGAGTATAACAGAACTCATATGGCAGGCAAAAACCTGAGAAGAAATCCAAACAGGAAGTGAGAAATCTGAGGTTGGTTGATTTTCAACCTAGGCCCTATTGAATTCACAGTGAGATATGGATGAAGTTGCACTTCCTAGGGCTTCCACTAGATGTCAACCGTCTTTAGAAAATGGTTTGAGGATTCTACTATAAAGGAGGGGCTCATGAGAGCTCTTTGAGTCAGTGGTCTGGCAGGGTGTCTCAGGCTTGTGACGCGCGCCCCCGACAGAGTTTGCTCTCGTTCTAGTGCTTTTCTTCAGACAATGAAATTCTCCGGTTGGAACCTTATTGATGATTTATGTTAAAAACATCCTAAAGATTGATTCCATACATCGTTTGGCTTGTACTGGGCTGAACATGCTAACAACAAGCGGCTAAATGATGGACTTTATGGAACAAATCAGTCATTTATTGTCGAACTGGGATTCCTGGGTGTGCCTTCTGATGAAGATCAAAGGTAAGTGAATATTTATAGTGTTTTTTCTGTTGACTCCAAAATGGTGGCTATTTCTTTGGCTGGATTGGGCTCTGAGCACTGTTCTCAGATTATGCTTTTTCCGTAAAGTTTTTTTAAAATCTGACACAGCGGTTGCATTAAGGAGAAGTCTGTCTTTAATTGTGTGAATAACAGTTGAATCTTTTATCAATGTTTATTCTGAGTATTTCTGCAAAATCACCGGATATTTTGGAATCAAAACATTACTGCACATTTATTGTGTAACCTGATGTCCTATGAGTGTCATCTGATGAAGATCATCAAAGGTTAGTGATTAATTGTATCTATATTTCTGCTTTTTGTGACTCCTATCTTTGGCTGGAAAAATGGCTGTGATTTTTTGACTTGGCTATGACCTAACATAATCAAATGTTGTGCTTTCGCTGTAAAGCATTTTTGAAATCAGACACGATGGGTAGATTAACAAGATGTTTATCTTTCATTTGCTGTATTGGACTTGTTAATGTGTGAAAGTTACATAATTACATTTTTTTTAAATGAATTTTGCGCGCTGCCTTTTCACCGGAATGTTGTTGAGGGGTTGAACACCTGCCCTAGTAAGGTTTACATGATTTTTAATGTCCATCTCTGTACCCCACACATACACATACTGTAATTGTAAAGTCCCTCAGTCAAGTAGTGGATTGGATTTCAGGCACAGATTCAACCACAAAGACCAGGGAGGTTTTCCAGTGCCTCAAAAAGAAGGGCACCAATTGGTAGATTGGTAAAAAAAAAGAAAAAGCTGAATATCCCTTTGTGCATGGTGAAGTTATTAATTTGGCTTTGGGGGGTGTATCAATACACCCAGTCACTACAAAGATACTGGCATCCTTCCAAACTGAGTTGCATGAGGCCAATGGTGATTTAAAAAAAGTATGAGTTTAATGACTGTGATAGGATCAACAATATTGTAGTTACTCTACAATACTAATCTAATCCTGCACAGAATAAAAGTAGTTCTTAACATGCATCCTGTTTGCAACAAGACACTTAAGTTATACTGCCTAACCTTTTGTCCTGAATACAAATTGTTATGTTTGGGGCAAATCCAACACCACATCACTCAGTACAATTCTCCATATTTTCAAGCATGGAGGTGGCTGCATCCTGTTATGGGTATGCTTGTCGTCATCAAGGACTGAGGAGTTTTCCAGGCAAAACTGTAAAGGAAATCCTGGTTCAGTCTGCTTTCCACCAGAGACTGGGAGATGATCTTATGACAAGACTTGAAAATGGCTGTCTACCAACCATCAACAACCAAGTTGACAAAGCTTGAAGAATTAAAAAAATAATAACGTGAAAATATTGCACAATCCAGGTGTGCAAATCTCAGAGACTTACCCAAATAGACTCACAGCTGTAATCGCTGCCAAAGTGTTTCTAGCATGTGTTGACTAATGGGTGTGAATACTCAAGATATATTTGTTTTTTATTTTTCATTTATTTTTTTTCCATTTAGAATTGTTCTAGCACTTTGACATTAAAGTATTTTGTGTAGATCGTTGACAAGAAAAGACAATTAAATCCATTTTAATCCCACAATAAAATGTTAAGAAATCTAAGGGGGTGAATACTTACGATAGGCAATGTAACTACAGAGGTATAAACATGGCATATGCCTATTCTGAAAACAAAAACTGCTGAATAAAACAAAACAGTTTGCTCTGAGTCACAGCTCCTTTAAATTCTGGGGAAAGATTAAGTGTCCTAAAATATTAATTGGCCGATGGTTAGGGAAGATGTGCTTTGAATAGTTGAACAATTTTGAGGGGTCCATTACTCTCAATACCCTAGATATGTCAAAATAAGAACACTTACATCACTGAATGATATTTCACTTATTTTACACAAATATTCAACACATTCTTTACTTATCTGTCCCAGACAACTGCAATTTGTGCCAAAATCTTGCTTCAAACAGTTAGCAATGGGTGTATAATAACTTGATGCACTCCTGCTGTCTTCCTGACTAGCCTTGACATGCCGAATCCAGCTGCACTTAAAACAGGATAGAAATACAGATGACTTTCGAAATTGCATGATAGAAAACATAGGAAAGAAGTTTTACCTGGTGTGTCTCCATATGGCTTTGGTGGTTTGACAGTCTCCCCTAAACTGACGCTGGCCTTGGTGGTGCTCAGCATCCTAGGGTGTGGTGTGGTCACCACCGCGAACGTCCTCTGTGGGCTCTTGGTGGTGGTAGTGGTGGTGGTGGCCACAGTAGTGGTCAAGGCCTTGGTGGACAGCGTGGAGTTGGCTGCCGTTTTCCCCTCACCATCGTCAAAGTTGTCCTCCGTCCCTGTGGGTCCCCAGTCGATATATCCGGCCACAGTCGTGGTCCTGCCATCTTGAGATTTGTCGTCGGCGTCCCATTTCAGCTGTCTCCGAGCCCTCCGTAACAACCTCACCACGTCTGTTTTGCTCCCCCTGGGAAGACCTACCGCTGCTGCCGAATCCCCCGCCTCGGTGGATGTGTATTTCAACCGGCACTCCTTACATGGCTGTCCTTTGTGTGCCAGTCTCCTGTACTTTTGACCCCTGACCTTTGGCACTGACCCTCCCCTGCTGTCTGGCAGTGGAACGGGGTTGAGGAGCCGGTGAGCCAGAGTGCTCACAGTCCTCCAATGGAGAATGTTGGGAGTTTCCCAGAGGGGCGCCGAGTGGGGCCGGGAGCGAGGCACAGGTTTGGGGATGAGCTTGATCCCCAGGCCCTGACTGAGGGGGCTACACAGGGAGAAATCCAGGGTGAGGTGGGTCATGGCCAGGAGGATCCACACCTGACGCCCTAGACAGCTCCCCGGCCGTAGAGCAGACATCGGACTGGGGAGAGAAGGAGAGGCCATTTTAGATATGGCGTCGGTGCACATTTTAAACCAAAAGGGATAGTAGTAGCTTTGTAGATGAAGGGTTGGTTTCCCAGACATGCAATAAGCATAATCCTAGACTAAAAAGCACTTTAGGCCTAATCTAGGACTAAAATCCAGACAGACCTGAATTTTCCTCTCAGGCAAAATGCTGCTCTCTGACTAACTAAACTCTGGCAAATTGAGCACCTGAAATGGCAAAGGTCCGACACAAAAAAAATAGTGTAATACATTTTCAAAGATTAAGGCTTTAAAATAATGCTCTGTGCTGTCAAATGCAGCAAGGATTTATCCTTGATTTTACAGGTTTAGTTCTTCAATCCAGTCATGATTAACTGTAAAAAAAAAGAAAAAAAGTCAGGCCTAGTTTAGCTGATCATAATATTCAGCATAGAATGTCATCTTGATTCCCGAGGGGCAATTTGATTATGCTGCGAAATAGCACTGAAGGGTGTCATATAATACAAACTCAGAATTAGACATGGCTTGATGTGAGTATGATTTTGAATATGAAAACTTAAAGGTAGACTCAGAGACACGACATCAGCATGCACAGCGGGGCCACTTCCTGTTTATAAAATATCAACAACAACAGACTTCAAATCTGTCAAACCTGCCACCATTGGCATGTCTCAAAAGAGGGCTCAGTGTAGTATTGGCAGATTAAATGTTTTTGCTGTTATTGATATCTATAAACAGGACATCGCCCCAATACTACATTTAACATTGGAAGGAATACATTCTTTATCACTTTAGTCATCATTAACATCACCATTAAAACTCTCAAACAAACATTTAAACACCTGTTAAATGTTACCCTGTTTCCAAATTCTCCACTGATTGATATCTATAAACAGGACCCTGTCCCATAAGCACTAACATGTGAAGTTCATAAGAGCACATCAAATTTGGTGTCAAATGAAAGCTAAGAATCTATACTTATAAGAAAAGGCATATATACATTGTTCAACCATTTTCCATCCTAAACAATTTAATAATTTATTTCTGATCAAACAGATGGAAAAGGGGTCTTAAAGTTTTAAAAGGTATTACAAATACATCAAAACACAATCATGTTGAAGTAAAGACCCCTGCCAACTAATATCAAGACTTATATTTCGTTTGGCAGTTATTATTCGATTTTGATTTGATTTATTAGGATCAAATCAAATTTCATTGGTCACATACACTTGCTTAGCAGATGGTATTGTGGGTGTAGCGAAATGCTTGTAAATCCCCATTAGCCCACGCCAATGGCAACAGCTATTCTTACCGGGGTCTGACACATAACGAAAAAGACATTACAGACAAAATAGTTTATAATTTACATATATTTAACAACATTAACATGTATTTAATGTGTGTGTGCATCTATCAGTTACACATACATGTCAGTACATACAACAAGTAGGTCACATGGGGGAGAGGCGTTGTGCCGTGAGGTGTTGCTTTATTTGTTTTTTTAAACCAGATTTGCTGTTCACTTGCGC
The DNA here is from genome assembly GCF_045791955.1 of Oncorhynchus clarkii lewisi. Classification (NCBI taxonomy): domain Eukaryota; kingdom Metazoa; phylum Chordata; class Actinopteri; order Salmoniformes; family Salmonidae; genus Oncorhynchus; species Oncorhynchus clarkii. The sequence goes on along the minus strand of NC_092155.1, from coordinate 55,445,980 downwards.
TTTATAAGATGGAAGGGATTCATGCACTTGTGGCTCTGTATAATACTGTAGGTTTCCTTGAATTGGTTCTGGACCTGGGGACTGTGAAAAGACCCTTGGTGGCATGTCTGATGGTGCTATGTGTAAATTGACTATGCAAACAATTTGGAATTTCTAACACATTCATGTATCTTATAAAAACAAGGAGTGGCACAGTCAGTCTTTCCTCAACTAAACCAAAAGAGAGACTGGCATGCATATTATTAATATTAGCCCACTGATTACAATGAAGAGCAAGACGTGTCACTCTGTTCTGGGCCAGCAGCAGCTTTCTTTGCAGCACTTGACCATATGACTGTACAATATATCAGATAAGATAAAACTAGAGCCTTCAGGACTTGCTTTGTGGAGTGTGCTGTCAAAAAAGCAGAGCATCTATTATTACGGACAGACCTTTCCCCATCTTTACAACCATTGAATCCATATGTTTTTACCATGACAATTTACAAACTAAGGTAACACCAAGTAATTTAGTCTCCTCAATATGTTCAACAGCCACACCAATCATGACCAGATTCAGGTCTAGAACATAGGGAATAATGTGTACCTAATACAATGCTCTTAGTTTTAGAGATGTTCAGGACCAGTGTATTACTGGCCACCCAATCTAAAACAGACTGCAACTTTTTGTTAAGGGTTTCAGTGACTTCATTAGCTGTGGTTGCTGATGTGTATATGGTTGAATCATCAGCATACATGGACACACATGCTTGGTTAATGCCAGTGGTAGGACATTGGTAAACATAGAAAAGAGTAGCGGACCTAGAGATCTGTCGTGCGGTACACCACACTTTACAAGCCTTCTGTAAGTTTAGGAAATATGTGACTCATTTCAGGAAACTAGGCGTATGTCGCACGTCACTACTTCACAGGAGCAGCATTTGAACGTATACATTTTTTTTTGAAGAAAATTGTTTTGGTCAGAAATGCCTTCTGGAACATGTGAATTTTCATGTGCTTTAATAACAAACTTGTATTCCATAAATACAATTGTTAAATTATGAGCCTAGTTGGTTTAGCCATGGAAAAAGCCAGCAACCTTCCCACTAGCCATGATTGGCTGAACTAATGTATGAGCTGGACATGCCAGGAGATGAGTTTGGATTGGTCTGCCATGTAGCACGCTTCTGTCTTTAACGTGAGCTGTTCAGTATGTGTTGACAGTCCTGTCTACTGTGCGGTTTTTGAAAATATATAACGATAGCCATCAAGAACTACAAAAGTTTTGCTACTTTTCTCAACAACATTAATACCCTGAATTTAGTGGCCGCTATTGTCAGATCAGTAGGAAAAAGTGATGGGCTACTTTCTGCACACACCACGGTCAGTGTGAACCGAAGTGACTTGACACAAAGCTGGCCAAACAAGATGTAGCTACAAACAAAATGGAGTTCAATGTTTCCAGTCTGCCATGAAGCGTTCATCCATGTAAAAGTCTAGCTAAATTTTCCAGATACGTTTTTAATTTTGTCAGAAAGCTGTTAGTTAGCTACTGTTAGTTAGCTAGCAAACTTTAGCTTTCTGGCTTGCTAGCTAAGGTTACATATATGATCGGTGTAGTAATATTATTCGAATCAGAAATCCATTTGGACTCGTAACCGAAAGGTTGCAAGTTCGAATCCCCGAGCTGACAAGGTACAAATCTGTCATTCTGCCCCTGAACAGGCAGTTAACCCACTGTTCCTAGGCCGTCATTGAAAATAAGAATTTGTTCTTAACTGACTTGCCTAGTAAAATAAAGGTAAAATAAAAAATAAAAAAATAAAAAAAAATGTGCATTGCTAGTTATAGCCTAATGTTAGCTAGTTAACATTGAACCAAGTTTCTTAGATTTAGCTACCTGCAGATTCATACTACAGCTATGACAATGTTTGTATTTGTAGTAGTATGAGTTGGGGTTATGCCAGTTCATTGTTTAGCTAGCTAGCTACCTAGCTATTTATGTGTCTAAACAAAAGACTCCACTTCGGCCGTAATATTACATGACCCATCAAATGAACAGGTGTATCTGGGGGTGGTTACGGCCATTGATTGTATTTCATGAGCATGTGTACATGTCTAGACAATAGTGACCCATCCACTTAGCTAGATGTGGGTGAGGGGTGGTTATAGCATTTCCTTCACATGACCCATCAATTTAGACAAGTGTGTCGGGTAAGCGTCATCTAATAACGATAAAATAATTATAAAATATTTTTATCTGGACACTTTCTATTTTTAATATTGCTACTATGCAAGTACTATCACTGTACCGTTTATGCCTTCTGTATCCTGTGCATGTGACAAATAAACTTAGACTTGTTTTACTATAGCGTGTGTTTGCCACATGGCCTCATATGTGAATTCTTAAAGAGATGGGTGGGACTAAGGCTTAAGTGGGTGTGAACAGTGCTGAATGGATGTAACAAAGAAGATCTCTCCAGTACAGTGGCTTGCGAAAGTATTCACACCCCAGTGGCATTTTTCCTATTTTGTTGCCTTACAACCTGGAATTAAAGTATATTTTTGGGTGGGGGTTTGTATAATTTGATTTACACAACATGCCTACTACTTTGAAGATGCAAAATATTTTACATTGTGAAAAACAAGAAATAAGACAAAAACAGAAAACTTGAGAGTGCATAACTATTCACCCCCCAAAGTCAATACTTTGTAAAGCCACATTTTGCAGCAATTACAGCTGCAAGTATATTGGGGTATGTCTCTATAAGCTTGGCTCATCTAGCCACTGGGGTTTTTGCCCATTCTTCAAGGCAAAACTGCTCCAGCTCCTTCAAGTTGGATGGGTTCTGCTGGTGTACAGCAATCTTTAAGTCATACCACAGATTCTCAATTGGATTGAGGTTAGGCCATTCCAAGACATTTAAATGTTTCCCCTTAAACCACTCAAGTGTTGCTTTAGCAGTATGCTTAGGGTCATTGTCTTGTTAGAAGGTGAACCTCCATCCCAGTCTCAAATCTCTGGAAGACTGAAACAGGTTTCCCTCAAGAATTTCCCTGTATTTAGCGCCATCCATCATTCCTTCAGTTCTGACCAGTTTCCCAGTCCCTGCCGATGAAAAACAGCATGATGCTGCCACCACCATTCTTCACTGTGGGGATGGTGTCCTCGGGGTGATGAGAGGTGTTGGGTTTGCGCCAGACATTTTCCTTGATGGCCAAAAAGCTCAATTTTAGTCTCATCTGACAAGAGTACCTTCTTCAAAATGTTTGGGGAGTCTGCCACATGCCTTTTGGCGAACACCAAACATGTTTACTTATTTTTTCCTGGACACTCTTCTGTAAAGCCCAGCTCTGTGGAGTGTACAGCTTAAAGTGGTCCTATGGACAGATACTCCAATCTCCGCTGTGGAGCTTTGCAGCTCCTTCAGGGTTATCTTTGGTCTCTTTGTTGCTTCTCTGATTAATTCCCTCCTTGTCTGGTCCGTGAGTTTTGGTGGGTGGCCCTCTCTTGGCAGGTTTGTTGTGGTGCCATATTCTTTAAATTTTTTAATAATGATTTAATAATGATTTAATGGTGCTCCGTGGGATGTTCAATGTTTCAGATATTTTTTTATAACCCAACCCTGATCTGTACTTCTCCACAACTTTGTCCCTGACCTGTTTGGATAGCTCCTTGGTCTTCATAGTGCCGCTTGCTTGGTGGTGCCCCTTGCTTAGTGGTGTTGCAGTCTGGGGCCTTTCAGAACAGGTATATATACTGAGATCATGTGACATATTATGTGACACTTAGATTGCACACAGGTGGACTATTTAACAAATGATTTCACTTCTGAAGGTAATTGGTTGCACCAGATCTTATTTAGGGGCTTCATAGCAAAGGGGGTGAATACATATGCAAGCACCACTTTTCCGGGTTTTATTTTTTATAATTATTTTAAACATGTTATTCATTTCACTTCACCAATTTGGACTGTTTTGTGTATGTCCATTACATAAAATCCATTTAAATTACAGGTTGTAATGCAACAAAATAGGAAAAACGCCAAGGGGGATGAATACTTTTGCAAGGCACTGTAGGAGTATCAAAACATTCAAGTGCCATTTTCTCAAAAGTGGATTTACTTTCAAAGCAGAATTACTTTCCCAATGTTCCTCAACTGCAGTGTATGATATACCATTTTCTAGGTCTGAGTCTCTACTTTTATCCAATGTAAAAAACACAATTTCAAATTTTGCTACATAAGACAAATGAGGCAGTCAGTCACATAGTTTTATATTTAACTTGGCAAGTCAGATAAGAACCATTACTTATTTACAATAACGGCCTAGGAACAGTGTGTTAACTGCCTTGTTCAAGGGCAGAACGACGGATTTTTACCTTGTCAGCTTGGGGATGCGATCTAGCAACATTTCGGTTACTGGCCCAACAATCTAAACACTAGGCTACCTGCCACCCCATACTACCTAGTTGTTATTACCAAAAACTCATATCTTTAATTAAGACACTTTATATTTTATAATACATGAGGGAGAATGATGATTGTTCAAATCAAAATCAAAGTTTATTGGTTGCGTACACAGTTTAAGGAGATGTTATAGCGGGTTAAGCGAAATGTTTATATTACTAGGGCCTAAGTGCAGTAAAATATCAAGTACACAATAATCAAAAACGAATAAAAAATGAAATAAATAAATGTCAGAACTAATCCAATTAACAAACCAAATAAGACTGTATCAGTAATCCAAATGCAATCTATGCATATAAACACTGAAAATATATACAAAAAATGATAGGTATGTTCAGCAGTAGGCATATTTTCTATGACAAGCATCCAGTATATAAATATGCAGTGTGTATAAACAGCGTCTTAAAATGTGATGTACAGTAGTAGATATATTAGAATGAGCTATGTCGAGAATACAGTATATAAATCAAGTGTGAATAACAGTATAAAAGAAACAGGAAGTGTTCAGTGTTTCATGTCTCTATATACTGTACATGGGACATCAGCATTGGCTGTGTGTGTGTATGTTTGTGTGTGTTTGTGAGTATGGGTGTATGCACGTGTGTGAGTGTATACGTGAGTGCAAGAGTCTGCGTGTGTATGTTTTGTGTGAGTGTGTGGGAGTATGTGTGCACAAAAGTCTCTAAGCTGCAGGACTGAGTACCGGGCAGGAAGATGGCTAGTGATAGCTGTTCAATGGTCTGATGGCCTAGTGATGAAAGCTGTTTCCAAGCCTCTTGGTCAATGCTCCGTTGAACCTGTACCATCTGCCAGACGGTAGCAGAGTGAACAGTCTGTGGCCCGGGTGGCTTAGGTTCTTAATGATCTTCTTCTTAGCCTTCCTTCGACACCAAATGCTGTAAATGACCTGGATGGCAGGCAGCGTGCCACTGATGGTGTGTTGGGCAGACCACACCACCCTCTGAAAAGCCATGCGGTTGAGGACGGTGTAGTTGCCGTGATGCAGCCCGACAGAATGCGCTCAATGGTGTAGCTGTAGAAGTTCATGAGGTTCTTAGGGGCCATGCCAAATTTCTTCAGCCGACTGATGTTAAAGAGGCGCTGTAGTGCCTTCTTCACCGCATTTTCGATGTGATGGGACCATTTCAGGTCCTCAGTGATTGGACACCGAGGGACTTGAAGCTTTTGACCGTCCAGACTATGGCCCAGTCGATGTGGATGGGAGCTTGCACTATGATCAGTCTCTTGTAGTCCACGATCAGCTCTTTGGTTTTGTTGACGTTGAGGGAGAGGTTATTGTCCTGACACCACTCCACCAGGGCTCTAACCTCCTCCATTTAGGCTGTCTCATCATTGTTGCTGATCAGGCCTACCACTGTTGTGTCGTCAGCAAACTTGATGATTGAGTGGGAGTCGTGCGTGGCCGTGCAGTCATGGGTGAATAGGGAGTACTGGAGGGGCTAAGCACACGTCCCTTGGGGGCCCCGGTGTTGACGGTCAGCATGGCAGAGGTGTTGTTACCAACCCTCACCATCTGGGGTCGGCCTGTCAGGAAGTCCAGGACCCAGTTGCACAGGGAGGAGTTCAGCAAGTTCATAGAGGTAGACCTACCAATTAGTTATAGGGTTTTTACTCTACTGATAACAGTTTGGTTTAAACATTTAAACTGGTAACAGAATGACCAAATTGGTAACAGAATGACCAAAAAATCTGTATCAGAATGACTGCAACTGAATTGGTTAATATTTACAATGGGAGTTCATAGTAGTCACAAACCACAGTTGGCTCAATGTTTTCTCTGTCTTTCTGTCGCATGGTGGTCAAAGCAAGAATGTTAAAACAATATGGACAACCTCTCTCTCTAATGTAATCTCTCCCGGCTCTTACGGACACCTACCCATGAGCCCCCTCTCTTTATATTTACTGTAACCAGCCCTCTCACGCACTGAGCACACACCAAAACCAGACGTCCATGGATGTTGAAAAGTACTTCAAATTTGGTCATTACAAATCTGAACCCATCTGTTTCACAAGTTTGGACAGCACAGTACAGTACAGTAGAACACAGTACAGTGCAGTAAAGAAAAATAGAGTATAGTAGAGAAAATGTCAGTACAATACAGTACACTAGAGTAGAGTACACTAGAGTAGAGTATAATTGACTGTACTGTAAGATACTGTAACGTACTGTGCTGTGCTGTACTCTACTCTACTGAGCTCTATTGTGCTCTACTGTGATGTCCAAACTTGCATAAACTATGATTGGTAAAGATTTGGTCCTCATTAGAATAATAGCCAGTGTGTAGAATAATACCCAAACATGCAAACAAGGATATAACATTTTTCTCCATTTGTGTACCTATTCAGGATACATCACCATAATGAGAATGCCATTCATAATTACGCATTTCTGTATAGTACAGATCTGGGACCGATGATGTCGTTCTATTACCATCATTCTGTTCCCGGGTGTTTAATCCACTTCACTTTCAAACTCAAGGTGTCATATCATAGAGTTTTTGGAAAAAATGGTAACATAAAAAACTGAGGGAGATTATACTGTCATTCTGTTACCCAACTTTACATCTGCAATGTTCTTCGAGTAAATGTGTTTTTGTCAAACAAAATCTGTGGAAATTATTAAAAGTAGTCCTTGTGCATAGAGTCGTATGGTTTGTTTAACTTTGCGATCAAATGGTTTTTGCTTTGTCATACTTTTAAAGTGAACAATCGGAGTCTCAGCGTCATTTTGTTACCGTGGAATTGACCTTTCACGATCCTGACTAGAATATAGAGAAGAATTGATCTGCCGAGTGCAACCTTCTATTGCAACTATGTGACAAAGCAAAACGATTGATTTCAGAGGGAACAACCTCATCATGGGGTGTCACGCCTTGATCTGTTTCACCTGTTCCTGTGATTGTCTCCACCCCCTCCAGGTGTCACTTATTTTCCCCAGTGTATTTATCCCTGTGTTTCCGGTCTCTCTGTGCCCGTTTGTCTTGTATGTTAGTCAAGTGAACCAGCGTGTTTTTCCTGTACTCCTTTTGTTATTCTCTTTTTGATAGTCTTCCTGGTTTTGACCCCTGCCTGACTGGACTACTTTCCGCCTGCCTGATCATCCTGTCTGCCCTGACCTTGATTCTGCCTGCCCTTCAGTATCTTTTGGACTCTGAACTGGTTTTGACCTTTTTGCCTGTCCACGACCATTCTCTTGCCTTACCCTATTGGATTAATAAATATTGTAAGACTCCAACCATCTGCCTCCTGTGTCTGCATCTGGGTCTCACCTTGTGTCATGAAATGGGGTGTCTCTAATCTTTATTGTCCTTGGTCAATTTAAGCCAGCAAGTCATCTGGAGGCGTTGCTGAAAAAAAAGGAGCTATTGGAGTGAACAGTTATGCTGTCGTAAGAGGACATTACATATTAAATCAAATCAAGGTTTTTTTAAACAGCACACTTCAGACATGGAATGCAACACAATGTGCTTTACAGGGGGAAAAATGAAATATTTTCTACACAACAAACATAAGAGGATAAACTAAAGAATAACAACTGAATGACTAAAAAGCACCCTAAGAAAAAGCAAAGCTAAAAAGGTATTTTAAGATTGTCAACAGTTTTGCCCACATTCAGGTTATATGGCAGGCTATTCGAGAGGCTGGGGACAATAACTAAAGCAGGGTTCCCCAACTGGCGGCCCGCAGGTGGTTTTATTCCCCCCCTCAAAGTTTTCTGAGCAAAAAAAACATTTTGTTTATGTGGAATTTTCATTGTTAAACATAAGACTGTAAAAACACCACAATCAGCTCCAAGTGATTTTAATTTAAGAAATCTGTTCCCAAGTATTCCCACACACAATAGAGAGACAAATTGTACACAAATCTAAGCAAGGTTCGAAATGATTGTTTTAGTCAAAAATATCTGTTTCGCTTCTTGCGGTCAAGTTGCAGTTGACAAATTATTTGTATTTGTGTTCCGGCCCCCCGACCATCGGCTCCAGAAAAAAATCGGCCAACGCCTGAATCTAGTTGATGATCCCTGAACTAAAGGCTGTCTCTCCATTCCTCTTGGTCCTAGGCTTTGGGATAGTTAAAAGGCCTGTGCCAGAGGACCTGAGGGACCTACTGGGTACATAACTTAAAACCTCTACAGGATCGGGGAGTCCCCCTCGGGACGGTTGAGCTAACATAGGCTAATGTGATTAGCATGAGGTTGTAAGTAACAAGACAATTTCCCAGGACATAGATGTATCTGATATTGGCAGAAAGCTTAAATTCTTGTTAATCTAACTGCACTGTCCAATTTACAGTAGCTAAGTAATATCATGGTATTACAGTGAAGTAATACCATGATATTGTTTGAGGAGAGTGCACAATTATGAACTTCAAAATGTATTAATAAACATTTGGGACATTTGGGCAGTCTTGATACAAAATTTTGAACCCAAATGCAATGATTCATTGGATCAGTCTAAGACATTTCAAATACACTGCTGTCATCTAGTGGCCAAATTTAAATTGCACCTGGGCTGGAATAATACATGATGGCCTTTCTCTTGCATTTCAAAGATGATGGTAAAAAAAAGAATACAACAAAAACCTCATGTTTTTTTCTTTGTATTATCTTTTACCAGATCTAATGTTTTATATTGTCTTACATTCATTTCCCATTTCCACAACCGTCAAAGAGTTTCCTTTCAAATGGTATCAAGAACATGCATATCCTTGCTTCAGGTCCTGAGCTACAGGCAGTAAGATTTGGCTATTTAATTTTAGGTGAAAATTTTAAAAAAGGGGCGGAACCTTAATTAAATCAATCCACAATTGTGCACCCCAATACATGTCAGACATGCTTCTAAAAATAAATTTTGGTCACATTCCTAATGTGTGATTCGAAATTTAGTTCGGAATATAAAATAACACCTAACGTTTTTTTATCTTCTTTGCCCGTGAATTAAAATGTGCGGCCAGATTCTCTTTCTGTGCTTTGGCTCCAACAATACAGTAAGTACCTCAGTCTTGTCTTGATTTAGCTGGAGGAAGTTGTGAGCCATCCAAGTATTTAAATCACTAATACAGTTTAATAATAGAAAACTCAAATCCCTTTATGTTAAATAGTTACTCCACACACAGAGACGCGTACAAAGCTCTCCTCGCCCTCCATTTGGCAAATCTGACCATAATTCTATCCTCCTGATTCCTGTGCACAAACAAAAACTAAAGCAGGAAGTACCAGTAACTCGGTCAATAAGAAAGTGGTCAGATGCAGCAGATGCTAAGCTACTGGACTGTTTTGCTAGCACAGACTGGAATATGTTCTGGGATTCTTCCGATGGCATTGAGGAGTACACCACATCAGTCACTGGCTTCATCAATAAGTGCATCGATGACGTCGTCCCCACAGTGACTGTACGTACAGTACATTCCCCAACCAGAAGCCATGGATTACAGGCTACATCATCACTTAGCTAAAGGGTAGAGTTGCCATTTTCAAGGAGCGGGACTCTAACCCGGAAGATTTTAAGAAATCCCGCTATGCCCTCCAACAAACCATCAAACAGGCAAAGCGTCAATACAGGACTAAGATTGAATTGTACTACACCGGCTCCGACGCTCATTGGATGTGGCAGGGCTTGCAAACTATTACAGACTACAAAGGGGTGCACAGCCGCGAGCTGCTCAGTGACACGAGCATAAATTACTTCTATGCTCGCTTCGAGGCAAGTAACATGAAAGCATACACGAGAGCATCAGCTGTTCCGCACGACTGTGATCACGCTCTCCGTAGCCGATGTGAGTAAGACCTTTAAACACATTCACAAGGCTGCAGGACCAGACGGATTACCAGGACGTGTACTCCGAGGACATTAGTTTTCCCATGGTGCCCCAGGTTAATAAGTTAATAATTGCTTGATTCAGTTAATCACGTAATTAGAAACTTGTAATCATTCGATGAGCAACAGTCGTCACATTAACTAATACAACGTCACGACAACTGTAGTCTACACCTGTTGTATTCGCTGCATGTGACAACTAACATTTGATTTGATTTGATAATGTATCTGTGGAGCAAAAATCATCTGGTGACACAGAAATGTAAAGTTGTTTATCGTCTGTGTAGCAGTGAAAATCAATGCTGTGCTTTCTGATAACGCTGCCAAGGGGTAACAAATATAAAACAGTACCGGACCCAAAATCGAACCTTGTGGAACGTCACATGTGCTATGTAAGATAAAATCATTTTTTGATCATTGTTTGAAAAACAATTATACAGAATTTTGCTTAAGAATGGAAGGTTTGCTAAGAGCTGAATAATCTAGATTACTTTTCTTCAGAAGGGGTTTCACCAGTTGTTAGTGCAGTGGGAAAGTTCCTGTGAACAGGGAGTGATTAACAACAGCTTGCACTTCTACAGATATGCAATTAAAAACTGTTTTGAAAAAGGTGGTGGGGATAGGATTGAGAAAGCAGGTAGAAGGCTTAAATTGTGATATCATTTTCCCCTGGGCATGTCTGTGTGAACCTGGGAAAATAAATCCATAGTGCCTTTGCGTGGTAGGATAGGGCACATATCAAACTTCTCATGAGGTCTTCCTTGAGTGATACCCAGCCTAATGTTTGTTATCTTATCTCTGAAATATGCAGCAAAATCATCACTTTTAGATGTGGAGGAAAGTTCACATAGGTTTGCGGTGTTAGGGTTTATCAGGCCATCAATGGTCGAGAAGAGCACTCTCAAATATTTTGGGTTTATTAGTGATCAAGTTCTAAACATTAGCCCATTTGGCATTTCTAATTGCCTTGTTAAACAGTATATTTCAAGTTGCACTCTCAGAATACCATAAGGGACCTGCAACTTTGACTTTCACAACTTCAGAGGTAAGATAGCGTTTCTTAATAATGCATTCAGTATTACCCTGTGCTATGGGCAACAAGGTAGTAAAAAATACACAGTGGTGATGAGATAAAGCAACATCAACAATAGAGGATATGTCAATAGAAAGCCCCTTGGTAATAATCAGGTCCAGAGTATGGCCGCGATTATGGGTGGGCCCAGTAACATGTTGGATAAAGAACACAAGAGTTTAAAAGATTCAGAAATTCAATGGCCTTTGAGTCTGTCTCTCAACGTGAATATTAAAATCACCCAACACCTTGATATTATCATAGTTTTCAAGGACAATAGACAATAGTTCAGAGAAATCAGTAAAAAAGTGAGGCTTTGGTGGTGGCCTACACAGGGTCATTGCCAGCACTGGTAGCTGACATTGAAACAGTATAACATGATGTTCAAAATACCCAAAGCTGCCAAATGAAACGTCCTTACAGCTGAGAGCATTAGTAAATATAGAGGCTGTCCCCCCACCTTTTTTCCCTATTCAGATAGTATGAAAAGCTGTAGTCCGGGAGGGAGGCTTCAATAAGAGTGGCACTACAGTCTGAAGACAGCCATGTTTCAGTGAGAAATTTGCAATCAACTTTGAGCTCAGTAACGAGGTCATTGATGAGAAAGGTTTTACTAGGGATTGCTCTAACATTTAAAAGTGCTATATTCAATGAGTGTGGGTCACTCTGCCCCTGGGGCATCTGCCTAGAGGTAACCAATGGAATAACAACCAAATTATTAACGTTACAACCACATTTTCTCCAATCTATCGGAATAGTAGGAGATTACAGTTTGTATAAACTCACCAGAAGGCGGAGTTAAAGGAACATAAATTAGTTTACTCCCAATAACCATAGTGCCATTTCTATAGGAGTTGATATTTTTTCCAAGTCCTCTTGCATATTTTGACAGGGAGAACTGGAGCACTACCAGACCCTGTCTGTCAGTCTCTAAAACAGTTTGCGATGTTGCTGGAAATAATCTTGGAACCCCAGAGGTTAGAGTGAATCCCTTCTCTTTTAAAAAGTGCTGGTTGCTCCCACAGCAAATCAAAGTTGTCAATGTTTGTAGTCCTCCCTCAGTTCCTCAGATCGCCTAAAACGAAGGCCGTCAAAACCTAAGTGAGTGATGATGGTGTCAATACTGTAGTGATGGAATCCGATGAGGAAACGACCTGCTGAACTGTGGTGGCCATGGGGGAGTGTGCCACTGGGCAGCCGCCGGCTGTTGGTATGCACCCAGAATCCTCGCTCACTCCTGGGACTCGTAAATCTGTCTCAAGCAGGGCAAAGCTGTTTGATAGCCGGATTGGATCTTCTCAGATAAATGGGGGTCCAGACTGCCTCCCCGATCTCCTGTGCCTTGTGAGGGTCCAGTCTCCCATGGGTCGCAGAGTTGAGTTTAACATCTGTCCGTTAGATTGGGAAAGATCAACGCTACCCGACTCATCAACAGCTTTGCAATATGAGGCATTCAAAACTGAGATTCGGGTTTGCCTGGGTTACAGCAAGGTTGGTGTACTTAGAAAGCAGTTTTCCTCTTCTCGCAGCTGAGATAACAGCCAGATCTTTTCCCTAAGATGCTTGATGGTGGTGCATTTAGGGCAGACTGTCCACCTTATCTGCATCTTGTGATTGTGTGGAAATCATCTCACACCTGAAGCATTTGTGTCCAGCCGTGCTCCATTTTCATGATGGCTAGCAGCTAACTACTATTTAACAGGAATCCGGGACACAAACTTGCGGTCCCACCCTTAAACTCTTACCGCGTCGCAAAATCAGTAGCAATACCAACTTTAGCTTTGAAAAACGACTGAATGAAAACAATTTCATTAAAACAATCACATTTTATTGGTCGCGTCCCTCAATTATGTTTTTGCGGGTGCAGCAAAATGCTTGAGTTTCTAGCTCCAACAGAGCAGTAATACCTAGCAGAAAACAAACAAAAAATACACACCTAAAACATTTTAAGACAAGTTACCAGCTCATGTCGACTGTGACTTTTTAAAAGATATAGCAGTCTCAGTCAGTCTCAGTCAGTTTAATTTCAATTGCTTGAATTTTTTTAATTGAGCAAGTTAACAATTGAATAGCAAAACTCAACAAGGACTTAAACAATTTTGTTTAAACTAAATGATTGAATTGAATTTGGACAATGGAAAGGTTTTCGGGGTCGGTAAACATAGTAAAAGTAGGATGGGACTGTGCATACTAAACATCAGTTGTTTTCCATGCATGGGAATCACAGTCATCATAAAACATCAAAAGGGAAAAAACTTGCACACTGCTGAGGGGCATGAAAAACCCACAAAGAAGGAGAAAGTCAACTGCCATATTATAAAAAATGCTGGTGTTCAAAAGCACAGTGCAGGAACAAAATTAACTTTAATACATTTAATACAATTATTAGTTTTTTCAGTGTTTACTTTTTTGGTGGGTTGTTGATGTGTGCAAGGTTCTGGGAAAATACACCAAACGGTTCTCACATTTTTGACAGAGGGTGAAAGTTCACATGACTATAGCTTAAAAGATAAAATATGGTCTACTGTATTTTGTTACGTCTAGTGACTTGGATTGGTCCTGCTCTCAAACCAAGTTGTGTACTTTCTAAAAAGCACCATTTTAAAGTGACTACATTGTCACCTAAGATTGCTATATCTGAGGGTTCTGAAATTAATGTAGTCTCTGATAAGGGGAGTGGTTGTTACCCGTCCTGAATAATATTGATTCTAGTAGGTGATGGGGGATAACACCTCTGCCCTGTCAAAAAGTGCCAGGTGATGTTTAATGACCACCTTGGTTCAGCATCTATCCGACTGCTCTACTGGGTTCCATTACAGCCACATAGAAGACTGTCAGAGTGCCATACTGTTCTGTTGCAGCCCTATGTGAGTGTGAATTATCATGGGTAAAGAAAATAAAGTGTTGTTGTAGGTCTAATGGTTGCCAGATCCCATGGTACAGTGGTTCATATATGCCACCTACGATGCCGTAATCATGAACGTGTTGCTCTGTGAAAGCAGTAAGGTCCATTGTATGAGGGGATCGTAAACGTGATGACACATGTAGCATGATATATATCTCTGCATCACAACCATTAGTGTCTGATTCGCTGCTGGCAAGGAAAGGGAGAAAGGCTATTGGCAGAAAGAACTGGAGTGGGAGTGGAAAATATTTTTGGTACCTCTGATTCTTCTGGCAATTTCCCCCCACTACTACCCCCATAATAAATATTACCATAATACATTCTGATGGTACTGTGCGATCATGGGAGGGGGAGTCATCATGGTTAGTGCAGCTTCATTGATCTTCATGCCCAGTAAAACAGGAGGGAGCACACATATCCACATGCATATGCACGTCTTAGTGTTGAGAGACTGGCAAAGGATAAGTTGATTGTAAACAATATGCATCTTTCAGGCTCTCTTTAGACATCCGGCAGGCTCAGCTATCTGTGCCTGGATCTCAATATGCCAGGTCCATTCTGCAGCTGAAGTCATACAGGGAAGGGAATTACTTTGTGAAGCTGTAGAGCGCCCCATTAATTAGTGTGTCAGTTCGCCTGGAGACATGGGCTTGAAGGTCAGGTAAAGACTTCCCTGAATGGAGAAAACAGGCAACTAGAGAGAGAGCACGCACACACAGGCTCACATACAAGTGCAGGTACACACACACACCTTGTCGAAATATAACGTATGCATTCAGTGTATGTTTACTCAGTGAATGTTCTCTCTCCTTGTACCTATTTATCTTCCAAGTATGATGCTCAGAGCAGAGACGCAGCATGGGATCATGTTTCTGTTATGAGTCATTAGTCACTGTGGGGGCTCCCAGAACAGGGAGTGGCTTAAGGCATGATTTCAATCAAACCCACACTGCAGATTTCTCCACTCTGGAAGAATCCCATTCTTCATCCATGGAAAAATCTAAATTTTCATCAACAACAAAACCCATAAATATTGCCTAATAATAGTTCATTAACGGGTTGAATTTCAAATATGCTTTTGTTTGAGGCAGTAACAATATTATTTCTGTGGGTGTAAGAGAATAAAAACACAGCAGAGTTGAATGGCAGTGAGAAGCAGCAGTGTGTTAGCGATTATCTGCTGGGTGGAGACAAACAGTCGCGATTCAACATCTAGAATTGTCTGGAAACTAACTGAAATTGGCAACCGATATTTTGGTCAGCGATGATAGGATGGCCACCCTATCCACTGACATCCGTTGCTCTGGTGTGTTTCCTATTCTAAAGCAGTGAGGTTTTCATTGAATTCCATGTCACGTTGGTATGAATGATTTGGGAGATAGGTGCAGGAATGCGTAATAGGGTTTTTTATTACCCCAAATTACAGCGTACCATGTAACGGCATGGGGACGAAGACCAAACAAACATGTATACATGTTTGGGTTGAAACCCAAACAAAAGAGCGAGGAGTACCTTGAATAAATTACACTAGCACACAATTAATATCACATGGGATGAGACCCGTAATCATCTACACACTCCACAATGGCATGAAAGCCAAAACAACAAAGCACAGGTACTCACACGACCAATGGACATTGTAACAATAATCAACAGGACAATGGTAAACCAAGGGCACACTTATACAATTACTAATCACTGGGAATAGGGGCCAGATGTGCGTAATGAAAGTGCCGGAGGGATCCGGGACATTCCAGCTTTTGAACCCAGCTTTTGAATTCATAGGTTTTCGCTTTAATAAAAATATCATTGGCATATGACTCAAGACTTGATTTACACAGTTAAATTGCATTTTAGGGTAAGTCATTAAAAAATGATAAAAAAGCACTTTCCTAAAAGAGCATTCTTTCTCGTGAATTGACTCTTGAAAATCAGGCTGTGTGTACAAACTGGCACAGTAGAGATTTCACAAATGAGATTAAAGTATACTCTGAAAATGCATTCCGCAAAAAAATATATAATAAATTGTGTGAACTTTCAGTAACAGATAAAGCCTAAAGGTATAATAATACATTATGATGCAGTTATAATACATTCTAAAACATGTTATGAGCAAGAATGACCACCTTATAATATATTATAATCATCTCCTAATGATCCTGCCTAAATAACCGACATTTCAAGTCAGTTGAAATGTTAATACTTAGAGAAACTGCATTTTATAAGCCTGATTGTAAGACATTATATTAAGGCTTGTGCAGCATTATACTTGCAAGCTTCATGTAAAGTGTTAACAAACTTTCAATACGAACATACAGAAAACAAGAAACTGTGATCCATTAAAAAAAGGAAATGCATATTCATCAGAAATCCATTCTGCACAACTACTTAATGTCATTACTTGCAACAAAAAGCCATCCAAAAGCTAAATGAGCATATAATAGAATTACCTTCTTTTGATGTCAGTTCAACAAAGGATTTGGGAAATCATCCTGATTCGAATGTTAGGAGGAAAGAAAAAAATATTTCATTCAATGTATTTATGGAATTACCGCTCGGATCTTGCTGTGGATAGAGGATGTGGCCTATATGCCTTTTCAGCTCATTGACATAGTGATGTAGTGAACTGTGCTGCATGTTTGCTGTGCTTTAAGTCTATAGCACTGGGCTCTCTGTGATCTATGCATTCTGAGAGAGGGCAACAACGGTTCAATGGTCCTCACGCTCAATGACAGGATGACTAAGACACTTGTAACAGAGAACCAGTGACATTTGACTCTACCCTGCCCACTGTTGGCAGTTCACAGACTGTCCCAGTCTCAGACACAGCCTTCAGGTCTCTACTCAGGGGCCACTGACGAACGCACAATGGGCCACTTGAGTTCAGAGTCTGCCCTGGGGGCTTTTGTCATCGAACATGGTTGGCCTGAAAGGTCGAGAGGCACACACCTGGAAGACCGGGAGAGATATCCATCTCTGTAATCAGAGAGTAATTGAATGGATGGTTAAGTTGTAACTCCCTGTTTGGGAACGGATTTATGAGCGCTTGTGCCTGGTGTTCAGATCTCAGGTGTGTAATGAGGCCAGGCTGGATAACATTCAGTGGTTATGAGAAAACAAAGGGCAAGGAGGACAGAGTGCAAAGCCTCATCTCACGCAGGAGGGTAGTGTCACTATGCAGTTGTGGTTACACTGGCAGCGATAGAGACTAACGATACCATCCAGGACAAGGCACACAGGGATGTGCAGTTTCATGCAGTTTCAGCACAGCTGCGAAGTATTCGTTTCAAGGACAATAACACCATGTACAAGTAACTGCCAAAATAATGGAAACAGTTCAGAAATTAGTATATTGAATGCAGTTGCTTACACACAGGTGTTGTTCCTGGGTTAATTAAGTAATTAGCATTCCATCATGCTTAGGGCCACCATCCACAGGGCACGAGTGGTCACTGAATGTTTGGATGAGCATGAAAAATATATAAACCATATGTCATGGCTGTCTCAGTCACCAGATCTAACCCCAATTGAACACTTATGGGAGATTGTGGAGCGGCACCTTGGACAGAGTTGTCCACCACCATCAACAAAACACCAAATGATGGAATTTATTGTGGAAGAATGGTGTTGCACTAGAATCTATGCCAAGGTGCTTTGAAGCTGTTCTGGCTCGTGGTTGCCCAACACCCTATTAAGACACTTTGTCGGTGCTTCTTTTGTTTTGGCAGATACCTGAAACTGGTTATGCACACCACTCCAACGAGAAAGGTTTAGGGAAAACACCATTTAAGTCATGCAAGTTACAGACAACACAAAGGATAAATGGCTGTTCCTTGCAATATGCACGTTGCTGTATACAAGGTCTGACCATAGTGCTCTCCTGTCAGTTTGTATCGATTGATTGAATGTGGACTAGAAAATAATAATGCAGTACTGTAGGTTTGTTCTATAGTCATTGTATCTCCAGCATACTCTAAATGCAGTCACGTACCCAGTAACATAGAAAAATATGCAGTCGGCAGTCATGTACCCAGTGACCATAAAAACACACAAAATACACAATATGCCTACAGTATAAACACAATATATTTTTTTAAGTGCTAAAGAAAAACATTGCCTATGTAACGAATCAGTTATTATCTCTTTAATGTTTGTCTTCTGGCTTGGCTAGCAAAGGTCTGCCATGGTCACAGTATAGTAATCCTGTGTTTAATGTAGGTTGTAATTAGAACTCTTCCTGGGAGTCAGTTAGCAGCAGACACAAGGCCTTTGGCAGATCCAGGTCCTTCACCAGAGGGAGGTGAGAAAGGCAGGCCTTTATATAATCTAGTTCACCCCCTGGCCCCTCCACTCAGCTCCCCTCTTTTTTATGTGATTTATAGCCCCCGAGACAGGTCTCGTGGTTTAAGCTTATGTTAAAATCTTCGGAGGCTTTACAGTAAGTGACGCTTTCTGTTGGGAAGTGTCTAGCAATTGATGGTGTGTTTATGCCAGCTATTGTTGTATCCCGCTCTCTCCCACACAAAGTATATAAAAATGGCCCTGAGGTCAAATCAATGGTGAAAAATTTGCAAGCTTCAGATAGCATGTGATTCATTTCTACAGTAGGTGGTACAGTTTGGATGGTCCATGTATACATCTGAGGGTTTAAATTAGCATTTTCAGGGGATGAAACTATCCATGAAATCAGTTTTCCAGTTATTTTCAACAGCAATGCATTCCTTTTGCAGTCCTTAATCTCACCTTTGTTTCCATGTAACAAGAGTAGAGGCATTGGGGCAACTCATTGTTAACCTTTTTGGGATAGGGGGCAGCATTTTCACATTTGGATGAATAGCTTGCCCAGAGTGAACTGCCTCCTACTCTGTCCCAGATGCTAATATATGCATATTATTATTAGTATTGGATAGAAAACACTCTGAAATTTCTAAAACTGTTTGAATTATATCTGTGAGTATAACAGAACTCATATGGCAGGCGAAAACCAGAGAAAAATCAAACCAGGAAGTGGGAAATCTGAGGTTTGTAGTTTTTCAACTCAACTAAAATCACCCTGTATCTTCAATGGGGGTTATCTTTCACTTCCCAAGGCTTCCACTAGATGTCAAAAGTATTTAGAACCTGTTTTGAGGATTCTACTCTGAAGGAGGGACTCATAAGGGTTCTTTGAGTGAGTGGTCTGGCAGAGTGCCTCGGTCTGGCGCGCTCATGTAAAAGGTAGCTACGTTCCACTTAATTTGTACAGACAAAGGAATTGTCCAGTTGGAACATTAACCTCTCCAGGGTAGGGGGCAGCATTCTGAATTTTGGATGAAAAGCATGCCCAAATTAAACGGGCTGCTACTTGGGCCCAGAAGATATGATATGCATATAACTGGTAGATTTGGATGGAAAACACTAAAGTTTCCAAAACTGTTAAAATAGTTTCTGTGAGTATAACAGAACTGATTTCCCAGGCGAAAACCTGAGAAAAAATCCATTCAGGAAGTAGTTTTTTGGGGGGTTTTGTAGTTTTCTATTCAATGCCATTACATTATCCATTGACTTAGGACTCAATTTGCAGTTCCTATGCCTTGTTTTCTTATAAATGAGGGAGTAAGACCAGTCTGAACGAGTGGACCCTAACGTGATGCAGAGTTTTTTCAGGCTTACCTTTTTATATTGACAACGTTATTTTCCGGTTGAAATATTATAGATCATTTAGGCTAAAAAACAATCTGAGGATTGAAAATAAACATTGTTTGACATGTTTCTATGAACTTTACGGATAGAATTTTGAATTTTTTGCCTGATTGTTTTGACTGAGTTTGAGCCTAAGGATTACGTTTTTTGGATATAAAGAGACTTCATCGAACAAAAGGAACATTTATTGAGTAAATTAATGTCTTCTGATTGCCACCATATGAAGATCATCAAAGGTAAGGGATTAATTTTATCTCTATTTCTGAGTTTTGTAAAGCTTCTGCTTGGCTGGTTACTGTTTGTAATAATTTTTCTGGGCTAGGTATGCTTTCGCCGAAAAGCATTTTATAAATATGACACTGTGGTTGGTTTAACAAGAAGTTCATCTTTAAACCTATGTAAAATATGTTTTGTTTTCAGAATTTTTATAATGAGCATTTCTGTAATTGAATTTGGCGCTTTGCAACCTCACTGGATGTTGGCCAGATGGGACGCTAGCGTCCCACATACCCTAGAGAGGTTAATGAAGTGTAATGTTAAAACAATCCTAAAAATTGATTCCATACTTAGGTTGGCATGTTTCTACGGGCTGTAATGGAACTTTTCGCCCGACATTCGGTGCGACCTGAACACGCTTTTGGATTTGTTTACCAAACGCCCTAACAAAAGAAGATATTTGGACATAACATTATCGAACAAATCAAAACATTTATTGTGGAACTGGGATTCTTGGGAGTGCATTCTGATGAAGATCATCAAAGTAAGTGAGTATTTAAAAATGCTATTTCTGAGTGATGTTGACTACCCAATATGGCGGGTATCTTTTTGGCTGCTTTGTTGTCTAAAGGCTGTACTCAGATTATTGCATGGTTTGCTTTCTCCGTAAAGTTTTGTTGAAATCTGACACAGCGGTTGCATTAACCGTTTGTGACTAGGGGGCAGTATTTTCATTTTTGGATAAAAAACGTTCCTGTTTTAAACGGGATATTTTGTCACGACAAGATGCTCGACTGTGCATATAATTGACAGCTTTGGATAGAAAACTGCAAAGTTATTGTCTGTGAGTACAACAGAACTGATGTTATAGGCGAAACCCAGATAAAAATCCAACCAGGAAGTGCCCCATATTTCGAAAGCCCTGCATGCCAATGACTCCTTATATGGCTGTGAATGGGCTACGAATGAGCTTACGCTTTCTACGTATTCCCCAAGGTGTCTACAGCATTGTGACGTCTTTTTACGCATTTATGTTGAAGAATAGCCGTAAAGGACCACATTGAGCAAGTGGTCACATGATGGCTCCCGCAGAAAATCTTGCGTAAAGTACTGAGGTAGCCATTATTCCAATCGCTTCTAATGAGAAACCAATTGTCCCGACGGATATATTATCGAATAGATATGTGAAAAACACCTTGAGGATTGATTCTAAACAACGTTTGCCATGTTTCTGTCGATATTATGGAGCTAATTTGGAAAAAAGTTTGCCGTTGTAGTGACCGCATTTTCCGGTCGATTTCTCAGCCAAACGTGAAGAACAAACGGGAGCTATTTCGCTTACAAAAATAATCTTTTTGGAAAAAAGGAACATTTGCTATCTAACTGGGAGTCTCCTGAGTGAAAACATCCGAAGTTCTTCAAAGGTAAATTATTTAATTTGATTGCTTTTCTTATTTTCGTGAAAATGTTGCCTGCTGCTAGCAGAGCCTAGAATAGCATTATGCCATGATAAACTTACACAAATGCTTGTCTAGCGTTGGCTGTAAAGCATATTTTGAAAATCTGAGATGACAGTGTGATTAACAAAAGTCTAAGCTGTGTCTCAATATTTTTCATTTGTGATTTCCATGAATAGGAAGATTTATGTCCGCTGCGTTATGCTAATTAGTTTGAGGCGATGATTACGCTCCCGGATCCGGGTTTGAGAGTCGCAAGAAGTTTATCTAAAGTGCCATGTATAATAGTCATATCTTTATCAATGTTTATTATGAGTATTTCTGTAACTTGATGTGGCTCTCTGCAATATCACCGCATGTTTTAGAACTACTGAACGTAACGCACCAATGTAAACTCCGATTTTTTTTATATAAATATGAACTTTATCAAACAAAACACACATGTATTGTGTAACATGATGTCCTATGAGTGTCATCTGATGAAGATCATCAAAGGTTAGTGATTAATTTTATCTCTATTTGTGCTTTTTGTGACTCCTCTCTTTGGCTGGAAAAAATGGCTGTGTTTTTCTGTGGCTTGGTGGTGACCTAACAATCTTTTGTGGTGCTTTCGCTGTAAATCCTTTTTGAAATCAGACACTCTGGCTGGATTAACAAGAATGTATCTTTAAAATGGTGTAAAATATTTGTAAGTATGAGATTTTTGTTGTTTTGAATTTGGCGCCCTGCACTTTCACTGGCTGTTGCGAGTGGAACCCCAGTCCTAGACAGGTTAATAATATTTCAATTATCGTGAGATTGGTTTACAAGACCAAAGGACTTTCATCTTTCATGTAGTCCTTCAGGGCAGCTGCCAAACATTCCAGCGCTTCATCTGTACTACAACTGTGGATATTGCTTGTCTACCTGCCGCTAACTCTAGCAGGCTTGTAACTGCGTGTGCATGTCGCACATGGCTAGTTGACCGCGGAACTTTTCATTGAGACAATGCCGAAACATTAATCCATGGGCGAGTCAGTGCCACATTTTCATTTGTGCTGATATCAAAATGAAAGAAAAGTTATCAAGAAAATTCAGCAGGCTATGGTGTGAAATAGTATAACGGTTTTCTTTAGGTGAAGGAGAGGCGGACCAAAATGCGGTGTGGTTATTCTGATACATGTTTAATAAAGAAGAAACACGAACAGTACAAAAACAACAAACGTAACGGGAAAACCTATACAGCCTATCTGGTGCAAACTAACACAGAGACAGGAACAATCACCCACGAAACACTCAAAGAATATGGCTGCCTAAATATGGTTCCCAATCAGAGACAACGATAAACACCTGCCTCTGATTGAGAACCAATCCAGACAGCCATAGACTTTGCTAGAGAACCCCACTAAACCACAATCCCAATACCTACGAAAACCCCAAGACAAAACACACCACATAAATAAACCCATGTCACACCCTGGCCTGACCAAAGTAATAAATAAAACACAAAATACTAAGACCAGGGCGTGACAAATAGGCTTTTAGAAATGCAGTCTTTATTTTATTACTTATCGTTAATGTAATCTTTGGAGTGCTTTGGTGTGCTTATCAATGCACAAACTTTTATCCCAATTGAATCAATAAAATAATTGTATTGAATCATCAAATGAATTATGTCATTACTAAATGTTTATTCTGATAGGTATTTTAACATTGCTCTTTTTTAACACACAAATAAAAAGGTGTTAATAAAATATTTAATCAATCTTTGTCAGAGGGAGGAATCTGATTTCATTGGTCCTGAACTCGCGGCTCAGACATTTAATTCAGGATAAATGGAGTTAGCCTGTCTGGAGCAGGTTACTTCTGATTGATGTGTTGCTATAGAAATGTACCTGGCTAAAATGTGTTGCCCAAAGATACTCCTCAAACTTGATTCGTATGATAGAACTCTGGAGACTTTGGGGTATGTTGTGGTGGACTGTCATTACAATTACTTCATGGGAAACCTGGTAAAAGTAAGTTTGTATTGTTGCTAGCCACTGGATGGCTCTGAATTTTCTGTCAGCATGCAGTAAAGCTACTAACCACTTTTGGAGTTACTAGGGCTCTCAAATTGTATCTTGATGTCTACAGCACATGAGTTACAGTATATTCATAATATAGCTAACTTAGCTACAGTAGCAAACATATATTTGGAAAAAACATATTTTATTAACTGTCTAGCTAGCATGCTACTGTTAGCAACATCTTCAATGACAGCTAGCAAACAATGTAACAATATAATTTTGGATTTGAAAGTCAGTACCACTGGTGCACTATTCAATTATTTAGCCATTTAGACTATTTATTTTTGATAAACTCTGTTTTTGCCATTGCCCTTATTGGCTTGCATGCATTTGAAACTTAAGCTTGCCTGAGGAATCAGAGTCAAGCTGGTTAACTGCTATTCACCGGCTTGCTGCGATTGGTTGCCCAACATTCTGCAGCGGGGCTTAGCAAAGGGTCAATTTCCAATACACATCCCTAACTGGCCATTAGCTATAAGATAGGAAAACATCCACAGTAAAAATACTGTTCTAAGCAGCTACAGTAGGCCTACTCCAAAATGGATGTGCAAAGTCAGCACAACATTTAACTGGTGACATGTTTAGTGGAGACCTTACACTTGCGGTGTTAACAAGGTTAACCTTAGGTGTGCTGGTAAACTGTTCACCATCTTCAGATATGCCTTATTGGTAACACTTTACTGCAGTCCTCCTGATGCATTTATAAAGCCTTTATAACAACAGTCATATACTGGATTAGAGGTCGGACGATTAATTAGGGCTGATTTAAAGTTTTCATAACAATCGGAAATAGGTATTTTTGGGCGCCGATTTTTGCTGATTTATTTACATTTTTTTTTTTTTACATATTTATTTAACTAGGCAAGTCAGTTAAGAACACATTCTTATTTTCAATGACGGCCTAGAAACCTAGGACAGATGTTTACCTTGTCAGCTCGGGGGATCCAGTCTTGCAACCTTACAGTTAACTAGTCCAACGCTCTAACCACCTGATTACATTGCACTCCATGAGGAGCCTGCCTGTTACTTGAATGCAGTAGAAACCAAGGTATGTCGCTAGCTAGCATTAAA
This sequence comes from Oncorhynchus clarkii lewisi, assembly GCF_045791955.1. Classification (NCBI taxonomy): domain Eukaryota; kingdom Metazoa; phylum Chordata; class Actinopteri; order Salmoniformes; family Salmonidae; genus Oncorhynchus; species Oncorhynchus clarkii. The sequence goes on along the minus strand of NC_092155.1, from coordinate 55,421,244 downwards.
CTTATCTTATAAAAAACAATAAATCAACGACTATCGTTGCTCCAATGTGTACTTAACCATAAACATCGATGCCTTTCTTAAAATCAATACACAAGTATATATTTTTAAACCTGCATATTTAGCTAAAAGATATCCAGGTTAGCAGGCAATATTAACCAGGTGAAATTATGTCACCTCTTGCGTTCATTGCACGCAGAGTCAGGGTATATGCAACAGTTTGGGCCGCCTGGCTCTTTGCGAACTAATTTGCCAGAATTTTACATAATTATGACATAACATTGAAGGTTGTGCAATGTAACAGGAATATTTAGACTCATGGATGCCACCCGTTAGATAAAATACGGAACGGAATAAACGTTTTGTTTTCGAGGTGATAGTTTCCGGATTTGACCTAAGTCTATGATTTGATATTTGATAGAGCAGTCTGACTGAGGAGTGATAGGCAGCAGCAGGCTTGTAATAGTAAAATGTATATGGTTTAGAGAGAAATAGTCGACGCGTTATAATTCCTGTAATAACTTGCGGTTGAACTTGAAAGGGGTTCTTTCACTATTTTACCGTTCATGTCTTCCATAGAGAATGTCTTGATCTACTTCAAATAAGGTCTGTGTTTCGTGCAGGCTTAAACCGCCTCGGCGTTTTGATACCCGTGTAAATCTCACTAGGATAAGGTAACATTTGTCAACAAATTGTCACGACTTCCGCCGAAGTTGGCTCCCCTGCCTGTTCGGGCGGTGCTCGGCGGTCGTCGTCACCGGCCTACTAGCCGCCACCGATCCCTTTTTAGTTGTCTGTTTGTTTTGTCTTATTAGTTTCACCTGTGTCCTGTTGTATGTGCTTGATGGGCTTTATTTAAAGTACGTGTACCCGCCCTTGTACCCGTGTGTGCGCTAGGTAGAGGTGTTCGTGTTCTGGACCTGGCACCCTGTGTTTTGGGTGGTCCACATTTTTATCCGTGCCCTGTGTTATGGGCTTGTTATTTTGTGCCGCATTAAAGTGCACCTTTTCCCTGTGGAACTCTCTGCGACTGATTCCTTCCTCACCCACCTAGTCCTGCGTGACACATATTTTCATAAATCCACTCTACAAAAAAATGTATCTTCACTTATATTTATCAAATATTGATCAGAGTTACCTTGTCCTGTGGATATCTACACAGTTATAAAATTGGCAAAGTGAATCTAAAAATATCCTATGGAATAAATTAATGAAGGAACTGCTTTTCAGATTTTGCTAGAAGGTGTCATGGGAATTATGACTCGCACTTTGGTAGTCAATTCTTACCATGCCCATTATTAAAATAGGATTTCCTGCATATAGAATTTGTTTTTGTTTTCAACATTCATCACAGGTAACTTAAACTCTATTTTTATTCAAACAGTTGTAAGGGATCTCGTCCTCCTCTTCTGAGGAGGAGTAGCGAGAAGGATCGGAGGACCAATTTGCAGCGTAGTAAGTGTTCATGATGATTTTTAATTCAAACTCAGAACACTAAACAATAAAGGACAATGTGAATTTACAAAACCGAAACAGTACCGTGTGGCCCAAACATTCACACGGAAACAAACACCCAAAAACCAAAAGTGAAACCCAGGCTACCTAAGTATGATTCTCAATCAGGGACAACAATTGACAGCTGCATCTGATTGAGAACCATACTAGGCCGAACTCAAAAACCAACATAGAAAAACAAGCAGACTTCCCACCCCAACTCATGCCCTGACCATACTAAAACACAGACAAAAACAAAGGAACTAAGGTCTAAACGAGACAACAGTTGAGAGTATTTGTCTCCTAAGCAGACTCTTCAGTATCATTGTCACTTCAGAGCTGTGTGTGTGTTCTAAAACTTCTTAACTGGGAACATTGAAGACCCATGAAAGCTGGTGGTTCATTTTAACATGTTCTCATGTTATTTGAGACTAAATTGATTTTATTTATGTATTATATTAAATTAAAATAAAAGTGTTCATTGTTCATTCAGTATTGTTGCAATTGTCATTATTATATTGTGTGTATATATATATATATATATATATATATATATATATATATATATATATATATATATATGTATTTAAATAATTACAAATTTAAAATTGTCCGATTAATCTGCTTTTTTGTCCTAATCATAATCGGTCGACCTCTACTCTGGATAAGAGCATCTGCTATTAAAATGACCTAAATGTAAATGTCACATTATGAACAATGGTGTAATGTATTACAAAGCTTGTCATAATGGGTGCCTTAATTAATAAATAATTACATATTTCACAACTCTGGAGAAGAGTATGGTGATTTACATAACAGGATCCATTTCCAGTTGGCTGAAAGGGAATGGGAATTATATGACCTCTTTCATTTTATGCCTGTGTGTATTCTGACATAAGACTTATTTTTAGGCAAGTTGTCTAAAAAGGCTGCTATTTATTCCTTATTTCTCACTGCAAAGACACAGCATTGTCAAGGCTTTCCAACACCTTGAGGGGACGCGGGAGTGGGGTACGACATACTTAAACCACACAGTTTGAGTCATGACACTAAGAACCAGGTCTATCTCTGCATGAAGAGCATTGAAAGTTATCTGACACTTTAGCTGAATATCAGCAGGAGCTCATACAATGTGAATCCATTCATTCTACCTCCCCTCTCCTGAAACTGGCAGCCCAGAGCACCTGCCCCATAGGGGTAATGATATACGAGTGGGGGGGGGATGCATTACCTTGAGAGGAGCTCTTGAACAGTTGCACAGTGGTGTGGTAGTCCTGCCCCACTGGGGGGAAACTATGTGATTGTATACAGGCCATGGAACAAGGACCCATCCCTTTCATCTGACTCACAGGGGCAGTACAGACAGAGTCAGAGATTGGGAGATCACTGTCAGCAGGGCAAATTTGACCGCTTCATTAAACTACAACAATGGTCCCATGAATGCAGTTAAGAGGAAAGCGGAGAAGAGCCGAGGCCCATGGTTTAATGAATAGCTTCAAGCATGCAGGGAGAAGGATGAGGGGACCGGGGCTCTGCTATTGTTTTTGGTGCAGCAGCTGAATGTGGTATTACAGGCGGACTTCATTTTGGTGCATAACCCAAACAACAATGTGTCAGTGGACTTCAACAGTGATTCTGGATGGGAAAAAGCATGCTGGTCTTGTTCCAATGAATGCTGCTATAGCTATGTCATAAAAGGTTTCATCGACAGAAACTAATGAACATGCTTCCATGCAACCATTCATTGTTGTTTCAGAACAATGAAGTTCAACTTGATGGGAATAGGAAAACATGCTTTTCATATTGAAAGACTATGTTGAGCATTTCATATTAGCATCACGATTAACATCAGAAGGAGAGGAAAAGTAAATCCCCCCCCGAAGTCTAGATTGGCGCACAAAACACACACAAGCACCATAGGATGGCCATTACCCCATAATTAATTACATTAGAAATGTAAATTACCAAAATAGTAAGTGGTTGTGTCTCGATGATTCATATGCAGCATATATTTATTTTTTTACATTTATTTATTTTGCTTTCTATATTGCTTTAGACATCACTGGGAGATTAGTTTGACCCTAAGTAGATAAGGAAGAAAGCGGGTCATGCGGTTTCTTTGTACCTCTATTGAAGGGTATGGCAAAGTAAGGGCATAAGAACAGTGTTTCACTGCGCTTCCCACTTCCAGTAATACGAACGTTGCAGCTTTAAGGGAGACTGACCCAGAATAATCACTGTTTTCAAGTCGAGGTCAGTGGAAATGGACTTTAAACCCTAGATAGCTAAGCAGCCTTGCTTCAAACGACTGAACTGAACGACTGGACTGGCCCCTATCAATATTATTTTTTAAACGAGGATATTACGGAGAGATTTCAAAAAGCCCAATTTCTGTCCCCCTTATGACAACTTTTCACATTGCACAGACATGAATGAGCTGTGTTAAATCAGCCTTGGAGACAGACTCCCTTTATCTCTACATAAGAACCTTGAAACAGCCAAGATATTAAAACAAATAAGGCCTCAAGAAGCCTGTGGTTTCATACAGTTTATTCTTTTTTTGAAGGGCTGGCGGGTTTGCTTGCTCAAAAAGCACTTTTATGGCTAGGTAGGTTTGAGGGTTGAAATAGGGGGGCAGATGATGTGGTCCTTCCTTGCCAATTAGGTGAAGCACTCACGTCAACAGAGGAGATACAATCTCCACAGCATTCTTTCCCAATACCTCCATCACCAGTCTCACATTACAATTCAGATATCATTAGGAAAAGGAGAGATATATTACAGTACTGACTGGCACTTTTAAATGGTTGGGCTGGAATTATTAGAGATGTACTTATGAAGATTTACAACACTGATCTCTCTTAATGACTTTATTCTCAATCACCCTAGTCAGGAATGGTTAACATAGCTATCAAGGGAAATTCTGATTCTGCAGATGGATGAATCACTGACCAATTGTTATTCTACAGATAGTTTGAGTGAGACTAACACTTAGTCCACTGCAGAGAAAGGGGAGAACGTTCATTGACAATGGCATCCTCTTTCTCTGAATTAAGCTTAATGCACTGTAATGCAAGTGTCTCTCAAGAGCTAACGTCTGAAATTATGTTCATCTCTAACGTACAATTGAGCTAATCAATCCGTGATGTCGGGAAAACACCAGCTATCATTTGCTGGAGGTATGTAGTAGGCCGGACTTCACCGAAAATTGTCTTATTCAACTGAAAAATATGGCAGCCCTGCTTTCCAGTCCAATAAACTCAATGAATTACTAACGATAAGGTAAATTGAATACGTCCGAATGTATACAAAATACTGAGAGGGATTCGGAGGGACGGATGAATGCAGCCGCATTAGAAATGTATGAATGATGAGGATACATGGCTGCTTCCATTATTACATTTTAATTTTACGTATCCAGCTCCAGCCCGGCAGTCCTCCAGACTTTGGGAAAAACCAAATATCTGACATGAGTAGAAGAGAAAAAGTGTAATCTATTTTCAAGTTCGTTATTCTTTCATACAGTCAAGTCATCATGGAAAAAAAGCTAGGCCTATTCTATCTCACTTTAAGACATGCACAGTCACAGACAATAAGTAAATGCGGTGCCGGTAGTCTCAGGATACAGAATTAGGAAATACAAGATATAAAGTGCCTCATTCCATATTACTGTAGCTTGCATTCTATCCAAAACTACCGTTGGCACTGAATCTGCTTCCTTATTATCAAAGCCTGGAAAATATGAAGTGTTCTTTTGAGACATCAATGCATTACTTATCTCACATAATCCCCTGAGTAAATGTCACATTGTGGCAGTGCTTCAAACTAGGGCCATTGGCAATTTTGTCTATAGTTCTTTTAATCCTTTATTGACCATGTTTTTTCCCTTTTTCCAATAAAGGTCTTAATATGCTCTGTCGTTTCATTAAGTTAATTGAAGATAGAAAGGGCTAAGTCTTGGCCTCCTAAAGAGTATCAGTGTTGTGGAGGGGGCATACAGGGGGAAAGGTGGGTGACTAGGGACAGTCTGGAGAAGAGATAAGCATCATACTCTGGCAGGCTTTGGATAACAGTGACTAAATGGTTGGGATAATCAGCCCACATAGGCTAATTGTTGACATGATTTTTGGAAGTGGGGATAGAATTGATTTAATTTGATAATTGGCACCTCCAGGACACCTACACCACCAGATGTCACAGGAAGGCCATAAAGATGATCAAGGACAACACCACCCGAGCCACTGCCTGTTCACCCAGCTATCATCTGGAAGGCGAGGTCAGTACAGGTGCATCAAAGCAGGGACCGAGAGACTGAAAAACAGCTTCTATCTCAAGGCCATCAGACTGTTAAACAGCCACCACTAACATTGAGTGGCTGCTGCCAACACACTGACTCAACTCCAGCCACTTTAATAATATAAATTGATATAAATTAAAATTGATGAAAAATGTATCACTAGCCACTTTAAACAATGCCACTTCATATAATGTTTACATACCCTACATTACTCATCTCATATGTATATACTGTACTCGATACCATCTACTGCATCTTGCCATAATACATGTATCACTAGCCACTTTAAACAATGCCACTTTTCTATGTTTACATACCCTACATTACTCATCTCATACGTGTATACTGTACTCGATACCATCTACTGCATCTTGCCTATGCCGTTCTGTACCATCACTCATTCATATATTTTTAAAAACATATTCTTCATTCCTTTACACTTGTGTATAAAGTAGTTGTTGTGAAATTGTTAGGTTAGATTACTCGTTGGTTATTACTGCACTGTCAGAACTAGAAGCACAAGCATTTCGTTACACTCGCATTAACATCTGCTAACCATGTGTATGTGACAATTTTTTGGGGGATTTGATTATATTCCCTAAGCTTCTATTTTGACATTTAAGAGTTTATATGCAAAACCTAAACCCTATATTTATGGAGACTATATTGAGCATACTGGTGATATTGTCAATTTAAGTCTGCAAAAGGTAGTAATGCTTTCGTACAACTGTAAGGTCTGGTGGCTTGTGCTTGCTCAAGAGATCCCATTTTGTGAATATTGTTAGTTGCCTGTGTGGTTTCGGTAAGTCAGTTTAAAGTCACAAGTCTTAGGAAAGTTTAAAAGTCTGAGAGCCCATTGAGCCTCCATTTGGAGCCTGTTGAATTTGCGAGGTTGCCTTTGTTGGGGTGGGAGAGGCCTGTGTGCTTAAGCTCTTAGATTAAGCGATAGGACAAACACAGCCCAGCATGTCCTCACACATACTGTAGCTCTGTGGAAACGCCACCTGCCAGGAGATAGGAGGCACAGAGGATACACATACTACACTCCTGGTTTACAAGGACTATCTCATCCAAGTATCCATACAGTATTTTCTAGCTTTTCCAGAGTAGGAAATGTTTAAGAGGACAGTAATATAAGCATTAACTTCATGTTTCTCTCTTGGTAAATGCTCTACTTTTTTGACACAATCCAAAACGTTCTGCAGGCTGTAGTTTTGTCTTATCTTGATTATTGTCCAGTCGTGATGTCGAGTGCTGCAAGGAAATCAAATCAAAATCAAATCAAATCAAATTTTATTTGTCACATACACATGGTTAGCAGATGTTAATGCGAGTGTAGCGAAATGCTTGTGCTTCTAGTTCCGACAATGCAGTAATAACCAACAAGTAATCTAACTAACAATTCCAAAACTACTGTCTTGTACACAGTGTGAGGGGATAAAGAATATGTACATAAGGATATATGAATGAGTGATGGTACAGAGCAGCATAGGCAGATACAGTAGATGGTATCGAGTACAGTATATACATATGAGATGAGTATGTAAACAAAGTGGCATAGTTAAAGTGGCTAGTGATACATGTATTACATAAGGATACAGTCGATGATATAGAGTACAGTATATACGTATGCATATGAGATGAATAATGTAGGGTAAGTAACATTATATAAGGTAGCATTGTTTAAAGTGGCTAGTGATATATTTACATCATTTCCCATCAATTCCCATTATTAAAGTGGCTGGAGTTGAGTCAGTGTCAGTGTGTTGGCAGGAGCCACTCAATGTTAGTGGTGGCTGTTTAACAGTCTGATAGCCTTGAGATAGAAGCTGTTTTTCAGTCTCTCGGTCCCAGCTTTGATGCACCTGTACTGACCTCGCCTTCTGGATGATAGCGGGGTGAACAGGCAGTGGCTCGGGTGGTTGATGTCCTTGATGATCTTTATGGCCTTCCTGTGACATCGGGTGGTGTAGGTGTCCTGGAGGGCAGGTAGTTTGCCCCCGGTGATGCGTTGTGCAGACCTCACAACCCTCTGGAGAGCCTTACGGTTGAGGGCGGAGCAGTTGCCGTACCAGGCGGTGATACAGCCCGCCAGGATGCTCTCGATTGTGCATCTGTAGAAGTTTGTGAGTGCTTTTGGTGACAAGCCGAATTTCTTCAGCCTCCTGAGGTTGAAGAGGCGCTGCTGCGCCTTCTTCACAATGCTGTCTGTGTGAGTGGACCAATTCAGTTTGTCTGTGATGTGTATGCCGAGGAACTTAAAACTTGCTACCCTCTCCACTACTGTTCCATCGATGTGGATAGGGGGGTGTTCCCTCTGCTGTTTCCTGAAGTCCACAATCATCTCCTTAGTTTTGTTGACGTTGAGTGTGAGGTTATTTTCCTGACACCACACTCCGAGGGCCCTCACCTCCTCCCTGTAGGCCGTCTCGTCGTTGTTGGTAATCAAGCCTACCACTGTTGTGTCGTCCGCAAACTTGATGATTGAGTTGGAGGCGTGCGTGGCCACGCAGTCGTGGGTGAACAGGGAGTACAGGAGAGGGCTCAGAACGCACCCTTGTGGGGCCCCAGTGTTGAGGATCAGCGGGGAGGAGATGTTGTTGCCTACCTTCACCACCTGGGGGCGGCCCGTCAGGAAGTCCAGTACCCAGTTGCACAGGGCGGGGTCGAGACCCAGGGTCTCGAGCTTGATGACGAGCTTGGAGGGTACTATGGTGTTGAATGCCGAGCTGTAGTCAATGAACAGCATTCTCACATAGGTATTCCTCTTGTCCAGATGGGTTAGGGCAGTGTGCAGTGTGGTTGAGATTGCATCGTCTGTGGACCTATTTGGGCGGTAAGCAAATTGGAGTGGGTCTAGGGTGTCGGGTAGGGTGGAGGTGATATGGTCCTTGACTAGTCTCTCAAAGCACTTCATGATGACGGAAGTGAGTGCTACGGGGCGGTAGTCGTTTAGCTCAGTTACCTTAGCTTTCTTGGGAACAGGAACAATGGTGGCCCTCTTGAAGCATGTGGGAACAGCAGACTGGTATAGGGATTGATTGAATATGTCCGTAAACACACCGGCCAGCTGGTCTGCGCATGCTCTGAGGGCGCGGCTGGGGATGCCGTCTGGGCCTGCAGCCTTGTGAGGGTTAACACGTTTAAATGTCTTACTCACCTCGGCTGCAGTGAAGGAGAGACCGAAAGTTTTCGTTGCAGGCCGTGTCAGTGGCACTGTATTGTCCTCAAAGCGGGCAAAAAAGTTATTTAGTCTGCCTGGGAGCAGGACATCCTGGTCCGTGACTGGGCTGGATTTCTTCCTGTAGTCCGTGATTGACTGTAGACCCTGCCACATGCCTCTTGTGTCTGAGTCTGAAAGACCTATTTAAGCTGCAGCTGGCCCATAACAGAGCGGAACGTCTTGCTCTACACTGTATATCAGAGCTGATATAAATACTATGCATGCCATTCTCTCTTGGCTAGGAGTTGAGGAGAGACTGACTGCTTCACTTCTTATTTTTATAAGAAACATTAATGTGTTGAAAATCCCAAATTGTTTGCATAGTCAACGTACACATAGCTCTGACACACACAATTACCCTACCAGACATGCCACCAGTGGTCTTTTCACAGTCCCCAAATCTAGAACAAATTCAAGAAAGTCTACAGTATTATATAGAGCCATTATTGCATAGAACTCCGTTCCATCTCATATTGCTCAAATAAACAGCAAACCTGGTTTCAAAAAACAGATAAAGCAACACCTTGCGGCACAACACCTCTCCCCTATTTGACCTAGACGGTTTGTGTGTATGTATTGATATGTAGTCTACGTGTCCCTTTACATTTTTTTATGTAGTTCTGTCCTTGAGCTGTTCTTGTCTATTAATTTTATGTATTGGGTCATGTTTCATGTTTTGTGTGGACCCCAGGAAGAGTAGCTGCTACATTCGCAACAGCTAATGGGGATCCTAATAATGATTATATCTCCCCTTCAACCTTTTACCTTAGGGACAAGGAGGTGCACCACAATATGAAGTACCTCCATGTACAGTGCCTTGCGAAAGTATTCGGCCCCCTTGAACTTTGTGACCTTTTGCCACATTTCAGGCTTCAAACATAAAGATATAAAACTGTATTTTTTTGTGAAGAATCAACAACAAGTGGGACACAATCATGAAGTGGAACGACATTTATTATCACAACAGTATCTCGGACCTGCCTGGTGTGTTCCTTGTTCTTCATGATGCTCTCTGCGCTTTTAACGGACCTCTGAGACTATCACAGTGCAGGTGCATTTATACGGAGACTTGATTACACACAGGTGGATTGTATTTATCATCATTAGTCATTTAGGTCAACATTGGATCATTCAGAGATCCTCACTGAACTTCTGGAGAGAGTTTGCTGCACTGAAAGTAAAGGGGCTGAATAATTTTGCACGCCCAATTTTTCAGTTTTTGATTTGTTAAAAAAGTTTGAAATATCCAATAAATGTCGTTCCACTTCATGATTGTGTCACACTTGTTGTTGATTCTTCACAAAAAAATACAGTTTTATATCTTTATGTTTGAAGCCTGAAATGTGGCAAAAGGTCGCAAAGTTCAAGGGGGCCGAATACTTTTGCAAGGCACTGTATCTCCTAGACCTAGTGTTTCACAAGAGAATCATATCTCCAGACATTTTCAAATAATAAATCAAACAGTGTTATTTTCTATATTTGTACAGACTGGAACATTACTTGGAGTGTGCAGTTTCCAGATTCTGGTCAGTGCGTGGTTGAATGGCTTTGAAAAGCAGACTGAGATGTAGCAGTTATTGAGGGAACTAGCACAGCCTCATGGTTTCTCAGCAGAAATCCACTATTTCAGAGTAAATTACCACAGCCAGCTCTAGCGAAGGTTCTGCAGCTTTATGGATTGCCTCAGTACAGGCCTCTGGGTGGTAAATATTGTACTTAATCTTTCAAGTGTTTCAATAACGTGCTTAAGGTGCTCACATGAAAAGCTGTAAAAAGTCAACCATATCACACACACACACCATGCCTGTAAGGCCGAGCAGGCAGCAGCTGCTACTACGGGTGGATGAAGCAATGTTGTGTCACCACTAGCTGAGGGAATCTACGCCTGGCAAAACAAAAAGTGTGGAAGATCCAAGATGCAACAGCCAAGAGTGCTGTAGCGTTCAACTAATTAATCCCTCAGCACAACGCCTTCCACTACTGTGTACATGGCCCACATGCTGAAAAAGAGTCTGCAAGCTTCCTGATAGGACTAACAGGACAATGTTCGATTCAACTCAGCCCTCATAGTCAAGGTTTTCGCCTCCCATCCAGCCATCTCTATAACAGTCTAAGTGGATGGAATGGGAAAAAGGGAAACTATTCCCAGAAAATCCCTGTTGTTCATTTATGAAGTGTTTTCGGAATAGCGGGCCACTGAGAGGTGACCTCCATGCCTGGAGCAGGCTAGTTAGTGGAGGGGCCGTGACGGATAAATCTGATCCTTTGCAGAGGCTCTATTGATCCGACAAAAGCTCACTACATGAATCAAGTATGAGGTCAACCGCTCCCTCTCCCAGGCTCGGCTCAGTGCGATGGATGTGCTTCAGTGAAATAATAGCACATATCCTCCGACACGTGCTCACACACTTGCAACTGTGGCAAGGCTCGGTTCCAGCAGTGGTCATTAAAACCACTCAATCAAGCTGTTCTCTACAGTTGGAATAGAATGTTTAAATTGCATGGATGGTGTGGAATGGTGCTATATTTTGGATGGGATTGAGAATATTTGAAATTGACATCCCAAATGCGTGCATGGTATTGAGTCTGAAAGATTCATTTTGATTCAAACCCTTTTTAGTAGAACTTTGTCATGTACATAACATGTATAATTTATGCAGATATTAGGCATATTTGACCATAACACAAGAATATGTCTGAATAGTGTCTTCAGGCTAGTTCTTTTGTGATGGGTCCGCACATACTGTACAGTGTCTTCAGAAAGTATTCATACCCCTTGACTTATTCCACAGCCTGAATTCAAAATGGATGAAATAAAAACAATGTTTACCCATCTACACACAATATCCCATAAGTGAAAATGAAATACAGAAAAATTTAATTTGCTTAAGTATTCAAACCCCTGAGTAAATACATGTTAGAAGCACATTTGGCAGAGATTACAATTGTGAGTCTTTCTGTGTAAGTCTCTAAGAGCTTTGCACACCTGTATTGTACATTATTTGCACATTTTTATTAAAAAAGATTTCAAGCTCTGTCAAATTGGTTAGACAGCAAGTCTTGACATAGATTTTCAATGTCAAGACTAGGCCACTCGGGAACATTTAATTTCGTCTTGGTAAGAAACTCCATTGTATATTTGGCCTTGTGTTTTAGGTTACTGTCCTGCAGAAAGGTGCATTTGTCTCCTAGTGTCTGTTGGAAAGACTGAACCAGGTTTTCCTCTAGGATTTTGCCTGTGCTTAGCTCTATTCCGTTTATTTTTATCCCCCAAAAATGTCATAGTCCTTGCCGATGACAAGCATACCCAAAACATGATGCAACCACCACCATGCTAGGAAATATGAAGAGTGGTACTCAGTAATGTGTTGCGTTGGATTTTCCCTAAACATAACACTTTGTATTCAGGACATAAAGTTACTTTAGTGCCTTATTGCAAACAGGATGTATGTTTTGGAATATTTTTTATTCTGTACAGGCTTCCTTCTTTTCACTCAGTCATTCAACAATCATGTTAAACATTGTTATTGCACACAGAGTGAGTCCATGCAACTTATTAGGTAACTTGATAAGCACATTTGTGACTTACCACCTGGATTTCTTTCTTATGTAGCAAAATTTGAAATGGTGTATTTTTTACTTTCAATATAAGTAGAGACAGAGCTACAAAATGGTATATCATACACTGCATTTGTGGAACAATGGGAAAGTAATTCTGCTTTGAAAGTTGATCAACTTTGAGAATATGGCCTTTGAATGTTTTGGTATCTAGTGAAGAGCTCCACCCATTCACCATTGATCACACCCTCTTAAGCATTAGCCCCACCCATCTCGTTTTGCTCTCGGAGTGCACACTTGATGCTCTGGTCGAGGATTTGTTAACCTATGGATAACATGAAAACAGCCTATCCAGCTCTGCTGGCAACAATTTCATTACGCTTTTTTGCAGACGTTTACTGACACAGGCCATATTCAACGGGTGTTGTACACACGTCACATTAGCTAATGAGCCAGCCAGCTAAACAACAATGAACACAGTGCCAACAATGCCACAGTGCTGAGAGCTAACCAACCAGGTTCAATGTTAGCTAGCTAATATTAGGCTCTAACTAGAAATGCAAATGGCTCTGGGTTATGAATAATAACGTCAGCTAGGGAGCCAGCCACCTAATGTTAGCTAGCTATCAGTACACTTTAGCTTAAGACAGGTAGCTAGCTAGCTAGTAAAACAATGAACCTAACTAGGTAAAAAACGTTTAAGATCACACACGTCACGTAATATTAGCTAGTTAAACAACAATGAACACAACACCATCATGTCGTTGCTACCCTGCATGAATACAGCTCTGGGATACAAATAATAACGTCACCTAGGGAGCCAGCCAGCTAACGTTAGCTACCTAGCACACTTTAGCTTGAAATGAAACCACTGTCAAATTAGAAACTTGACATATCTGTCACGCCCTGACCATAGAGAGCATTTTTATTCTCTATTTTGGTTAAGTCGGGGTGTGACTAGGGTGGGTGATCTAATGTGTTTATTTCTATGTTGGCCTGGTATGGTTCCCAATCAGAGGCAGCTGTTTATCGTTGTCTCTGATTGGGGCTCATATTTAGGCAGCCATTTCCCTACTGTGTTTTGTGGGATCTTGTTTTTGTGTTGCCTATGAGCACTCCAGAACGTCACGTTTCGTTTGTTCTTTATTGTTTTTGTGTGTTTCATTGAATAAACATGTGGAACCCATATCGCGCTGCACTTTGGTCCGAGTATGCTTACGACGATCGTGACAATATCTGAAAATGTAGCTAGCTAACACTGGACTATCTTTCCTGTCTCCCTGTCAGGAATGCCATACCACAATTGTCCTTAGTTTGAATATGTCATCCGGAGACAGGTGTTTTCTCCATCTCTTCAGCTATCATTCTCTAATTCAGTCGTTCCCAAACTTGTTTACAGTCCAGTACCTCTTCAAACAGTCAACCTCCAACTGCATACCCCCTCTAGCACCAGGGTCAGCGCACTCTCAAATGTTGTTTTTTGCCATCATTGTAAGCCTGCCACGCACACACTATACAAAACATTTATTAAACATGTGAGTTTTTGTCACAACCTGGCTCGTGGGAAGTGACAAAGATCTCTTATAAGACCAGGGCACAAATAATAATATAAATATATTACAAATAAAACCTTATTTGTTTATCAAAAATTGTGAATAACTCACCACAGGTGAATGAGAAGGGTGTGCTTGAAAGGATGCACATAACTCTGCAATGTTGGGTTGTATTGGAGAGAATCTCAGTCTTAAATCATTTTCCACACGCCTGTATTTAGTTTTCATGCTGGTGAGGGCCGAGAATCCACTCTCACATAGGTATGTGGTTGCAAAGGGCATCAGTGTCTTAACAGCACGACTTGCCATGGCAGGATACTCTGAGCGCAGCCCTATCCGATTTGGCAGTGGCTTCTAATTAAATTACATTTTCACAGAACCGCTTGTTGCAATTTTGATGAGGCACTCTTGTTCAGATATCGGTAACTGGACTAGAGGGATAATGATTCCAGTTGTTTGTGTCGTCTGTTTCAGGAAAATACCTGCGTAATTGCACACCCAGCTCACTCAGGTGCTCGCTATATCACATTTGACATTGTCTGTAAGCTTGAGTTCATTGCACACAGGTGAGAGGAGGAGATGCATAGATGCAAGAAGGAATACACCGTGGCTGCTATGAAAGTTAGTTGTGTTTACGCGTGATCAGGGTTGTATTCATTCTGTTCATATCGTTTATAAATAAAAATTAACAGCACTGACCGCCACTGATTCTGACTGACATTAACAGACAGTGCTGTTCTACAGTACAAGGTCACCTCCAACACATACTGTGGCCATTCTACAACTCGCTAATCAAATTTAGAAGATCAGGTTGTGCAGCTTGGACAAACTGAGATGTATTCAAAAGGGGACCATTGCGCTCTCCCAGAAGCTTGGCTGGTGCGTAACACCCGTGATTCAGACAAACCAAAGGTGTGATGGGTCCGTACTCAAAAATATATTTAATAAAGATTTCCTAATTTTGTGTTTTTTATTATTTGTTATTGCATCAGGGCTAGTGTACATAGACGTTTTGGCTTTGCAGCCTTCTTCAATGTGTAGGTACAAATATTTTGAATTCAAAACAGCATTTGTAGGAAACACAGGTGAGCAAGTTGTAATGGCATCAAGTCTATTGCCAATAAACACTGGCATATAGTATCATCTGACTCCTCTATAAATTCTGCCTTCCAGAATCCACCTTTATTCACCTATAAATGATCAAGAAATCTATCAAACATATTGGTTAAATCAGATGTGGTCAGAGAGAGAAAAGAGGCATTCATAAAAGGATGTAGATCATATACCTCATGTAGCAAACAAAATAAGGAAATGTTATAACTTTGTATGCCCTCAGACCTCTAGAACCTATGAGATAAAGCAATGTATAACTTGCACTACGAAATAACTTATTTCTATGTTAGTGTTCTTACAATAAGATTTATTTGGAAAAACATCCCGCGGCTTGAATGTGCCTATGAGAACATAAATCCACTTTCCGACATGAAGATATCACCTCGCCAGCTGCGAGACACTTTAGAGAACAAAATAATAATATTAATGAATTGCAATGTGTCAGGATTGAAAAAGTTCATCCACCCCGCCGAGAGGAGATGATTACGACAACAAATTACTCCAAAGAGAAGTAGTGTGGATTTTTTTTAAATTTTATTTAACTAGGCAAGTCAGTTAAGAACAAATTCTTATTTACAATGACAGCCAAGGAACAGTGGGTTAACTTCCTTGTTCAGGTGCAGAACGACAGATTTTTACCTTGTGGATTTGATCTTAGCAACCTTTTGGTTACTGGCCCATCGCTCTAACCACTAGGCTGCCTGCTGCCCAAGGATTCAGAAAGTATTCAGACCCCTTGACTTTTTCCACATTTTGTTATGCTACAGCCTTATTCTAAAATGTTTCCTCGTCAATCTACACACAATACCACATAAAGCAAAAACAGGTTTTTAGATTTTTTTTGCTAATTTACACTACCATTCAAAAGTTTGGGTCACTTAGAAATGTCCTTGTTTTTGAAAGAAAAGCACATTTTTGTCCATTAAAAAAACATCAAATTGATTTGATTTGACATTTGCAAACACTTCTAAAAACTAGTTTTCACTTTGTCATTATGGGGTATTGTGTGCAGATTTGCTGAGAAAAAAAGTATACATTTTATGCTGTAACGTAACAAAATGTGAAAAAAGTCAAGGGGTCTGACTAATTTCTAAAGAACTAAAGAACTGTATATAAATGTAATTCTGTATCCCCACACGGATTAAACAAATAACTATATTTCACCTCATTCCTTTTGGCCAAATTCAGACTGTTAGACGAGAACACTGTCCATATAAAATGTTGCATATCGTTTATGAGTTAGCCCTACATATTTATGAACGTCTGAGTCTAATGTCCTTTGTGGTAAGCTATCTCATGAATTGATATAATGTATCCAAGTGAGCAGACAACTACTGTAAGGCAACTGATTCATGAATGGTTCACTCCTGATGCCCTCAATTTCCCTTCGTGCTCACCTGTGTTCCCTACAAATGCTGTTTTTAATTTAAAAGATTTGTACCTACACACTGAAGAAGACTGCAGAACCTAAATGTCTGTGCACGCTATCCCTGATGCAGTGAAAATAATTGAAATCATTTTTTAAATGAAGTAAGCTTTTTGAAACGTATTTTTGAGTGCAGACCCATCACACCTTTTGTCAAACTAAGATGTATACTGTTATGTCAGGTGTTAATAGTGTGGTCCGAGCTGGTGGTGCCAGTCAGTGTGTGATGAAAAGTAAGCATTTCACTGTTAGTCTACACCTGTTGTTTACAAAGCATGTGACAAATAACATTTGATTTGTATTTGATTTACTGTCACTGCTGTGTGTCACATGGACCAGTTCTGCTCCCCCCTCCTCATGGGTTTATCAGACTGCTGAGTGCAGGGTGTTAGTAATCACACACATATACACACACATATACACACACACACACACACACACACACACACACACACACACACACATAATCCTCCACAGAAGGGAAGCTCAGAGATGCAACACAGCCTTTTTCACAGCAAATTAGGTTAATCACGCTCCAGAGGCTCCAGTTAATAACCCCCATAAAGGCTATTAAGAATCTGAATATCAGATCGAGGTTTACTTCATAATGCACTACAGTAGTTGACACACAAGTAAAGGGAGGTAGGCTACTTGGTAAAATCACACATAGTAAGTAAATTGCCTTGTTTGAGCTAGAACGCCCCATAGGCCAGAAGCCCATCTCCTGTTTCTGTAGCGTAAGGCAGCTTGGTGTGCACCCTCTGGACATGACGCTAGTCTAGACTGCAGTTTAAAAAAATGTTTATCTTACCTATTTATCTCCTACCATTAGAATGCATTGACTTGATGTCTTACCAAGGTACATTTTCTTAGTGCGCTGGTAGATACTTTTGCTTATTTTAACCCCCCAAAAAGATAAATGACCTCATTTCAAGTTATTTGATCTTAATAAGACATCTTACCAAGACAAATTGTCTTAGTGCACTGGCAGATAATTGTTCTTACTTTAACCTAAAAAAGGCTTGAAACAAGTCAGAATATCTTAAAACAATACAAATTATCTTGATGCATTTCTGGGTAAGCTAAATTAATGAAAACAAGAAAATGCCTTTTCTTGGTGAGCGGGATCAACTCACAAGTAATTTTAACTGAATTATCTCAATGTAATAACATTTACATTCTTTGCAGTGTATCACGAGGCCTAACCCTAATAATATGTTGTTTCATCATTTTCATTGAGGGCATATTGAAAAATAAGATTGCTTATGAACCATATATTGATATATTGCATAAGCCATGATATATGTAAAACTATGTGCACTGGGCTATTTTGCACACTCAAAAATAAGAGATGTCAGGAAATGGTTAGGAAAAAATATTTAAATTCAGGTCCATAGAAACCATCCATCATTAAAACAACCAGTTACATCCCTTGGCTCATAGAAAGTTGACAAAATCATAGCCATACATTTTCAATGTGTAGGATCCATTGATAATCTTGTTTGAAGACACACTAAAAAAACAACCAACCCTTCACCCCCTCCCAAAGGATCCGGGCAGCCCTGCCAAGTCCTCCCCTCCAGCGTCAGTAGCTGTCTGATCTACCTGACCACTGCCAGGGCTCACCGTAGGGAACGTCACATGTGTGACTAGGTTTGCAAAGATTCCGTTAATTTACTAAAGTTACCGGAATCTTCAGTAATTTTGATAATTAACAAAAAATCTATGGCAATCTATCGTAACTTAGGTTATTTATAGTTGAATAACTTCATATCTAGTATTAATTTATTATATCTGTGTTCAAAACAGCATTTGTAGGGAACTATTATACTACAATACTAATACTAATAAAGAGAAAATAGCCAAATTAATGAAAAAAACATCTCATCAACAAGGACATTATTTTTAATTAACTTTGCAACTCTTCCAACTATAGATTTTTTTCACAACTGCCACAAGTTTGATGGCAAAACATTGACAAAAAATATACACTATAAAGACAAAAGTATGTGGACACTCCTTCGAATTAGTGGATTCGGCCACACCCGTGGCTGACAGGTAAATAAAATCGTGCACACCCCCATGCAATCTCCATAGACAAACATTGGCAGTAGAATGGCCTTACTGAAAAGCTCATTGACTTTCAACTTGGCACCGTCATAGGATGCCACCTTTCCAACAAGTCAGTTCGTCAAATTTCTGCCCTGTTAGAGGTGCCCTTGTTTACTGTAAGTGCTGTTATTGTGAGGTGGAAACGTCTAGGAGCAACAACAGCTCAGCCATGAAGTGGTAGACTACACAAGCTTATAGAACAAGACTGCCGAGTGCTGAAGCACGTAGCGTGTAAAAATCATCTGTCCTCGGTTGCAACACTCACTACTGAGTTCCAAACTAAGATCTAAGTCTGAGATCACAATGTGCAATGTCAAGTGTTGGCTGGAGTGATGTAAAGCTCGCCGCCATTGGACTCTGGAGCAGGGGAAACGCGTTCTTCGGAGTGATGAATCACACTTCACCATCTGGGAGTCCGACGGACGAATCTGGGTTTGGCGGATGCCTGGAGAACGCTACATAGTGCCAACTGTAAAGTTTGGTGTGGGAGGAATAATGGTCTGGGGCTATTTTTCATGGTTCGGGCTAAGCCCCTTAGTTCCAGTGAAGAAAAATCTTAGCGCTACAGCATACAATGACATTCTAGATAATTCTGTGCTTTCAACTTTGTGTTAACAGTTTGGGGAATGCCATTTTCTGTTTCAGCATGACAATGCCCCCATGCACAAAGAAAGGTACATACAGAAATGGTTTGTCAAGATCGGTGTGGAAGAACTTGACTGGCCTGCACAGAGCCCTGACCTCAACCCCATCGACCACCTTTGGGATGAATTGGAACGCCGACTGCGAGCCAGGTCTAATCACCCAACATCAGTGCCCGACCTCACTAATGTTCTTGTGGCTGAATGGGAGAAAGTCCCCACAGTAATGCTCAAACATCTAGTGGAAAGCCTTCCCAGAAGAGTGGAGGCTATTATAGCAGCAAAGGGGTGACCAACTCCATATTAATGCCCATGATTTGGATTGAGATGTTCGATGAGCAGGTGTCCACATACCTTTGTCGTGTAGTGTATATATTAAGATTATTTAATGTGGAAGCCCTTATATTAAACACCATTGATGCCAAGAAGGAAGAGAGTGGGAGGAATCCCTATTGGTTAAGACAAGCCAAGCACACATACTTACTCTATTATCCTATACCATCACAGTGAGGAGAAATATAAGGAGGAGTATCTTTAAATAGAACAAACCATTTAGGGCCACTTTTAAGACTATAAAATCACCTGGGAGCATGAAGAGCAGTGTGCAGCGTTTTTATTTTTCATTTTTAAAACTATCAATACCTTGGGGCACTCCCACATACTATGCTTTTAGATACCAGGAGAGAACCCTGGGGGTGATGGGATTCAAGGGAACAATGTCTACATCATTTGAAACTGTTCACAAAGAGTTAATAGCCTATTCCGTAGATAAATCATTTTCATTTACCTTTAGTAGTAGTAACTTTGGTCATATAAAAAGGCACAAATAGGTGACATGCTTTCCTACCACATTCTTGCTGTATAGACAACATCTCCGTGTAGGCAACATATTAGATTAGCATAATGAGCAATGCTTTCGTGCTTGGTTAGTCAATACTGTGTTGAGCGCTCAGGCGTTTCTAGCCAGCCATATTTCCAGCCCAATGGAGGAACTTCTGCAGCAGAAGGTGTAGGAATTTGCTGTTACATTTGTAAACACAGAAAGTCCTATTCAATAAAATCCTGTGCCTCTTTATTATTTAAAGCAAAACAAATATTAATTTAATCAGTGTCACTGTGTAAAGCTGACGTTTGAAAAGGTCCAAAATGGCTCATTTCCAATCTACAAACAACATAGATGAGCAGATTACTGTAGATACTACACTATTTATGTTTCCTGTTGCATTTAACATATAGCAACACATGGTGGTATTATTACACCTTCAGATGTTCAAATCAACTGCACCTCATGCACAATATACTCTCCTAAACACAGACACACATACAAACACTGTAACACGCATAGTGATACAATCCAACGTTAGAATTAGGAAGGCTAGTATCATGTTTCAGAACATAACCAGATTGAAAACACTGAATCTCAATATGGAACGCTGCATCTCAAAATTCTCAGAATTGTTTCAATTATATTTCAGCCTGATTAAACCAGTTTTTATATAAAGATAATGAATGGCATTTTAAAGCGGGGGCAGAGAACTGTTGTGGGTTGTGGGACTCGATCTCTAGCTCTCTACAGTAACTGTGATATCATTGACTTGACCAATCATTCTAAAGGCTTCTAATTTCTGCATCTTCAAAAGCAATGCTCTGTTCAAACGTATTATCATTCAACTGTGAAGTCAACCCTCAACATTATCCTTAATACCTAATTAACATTGTTTGTGGGAAATAAATAAATGTTTAGTGATTAGAGGCACAATTCAGCATGAAATGGTGTTCTAATTAGTAGGATCCCTCCCACTCTGTGTTCATTGAATCACCTGAAAGGCTGGTTCACTCCAATACTATTATTTTTCTAATTAAAGATCCTTCTGAATAAAAATGAATAAAACGCACCTCTTCTGCCTCTCACAGAGGGGGACCTGTCTCAACTAAACAACCAGCCTCATTCTATCTGAACACTGCAGAATTCAGTATGAATCACTGGCTGTGAGGCTTTAATGAAGTGATGTTCAGTTGATGTTGAGTTTGGGAGAGGGAGTAGCTAGTTCGTTAGAGGCATTTAACCAGCTGTGTGCTCTGAGTAACAAGGTGGGGCACTGTGCCACGGTGGATGTCACTTGGCTTTTGATACTTTCCGCTGCTCTTGTAACCGCTGTTGTAAACATTAACAGTAAACATTAACATACTTGGCAAGATGGATTTGCTTACATTAGCTCTGCTCTAATGTGGCCAGCCACAGGAACAAACTTCAAAGAATCTAGTGGTGATGAATGGTGCTATCTCATAAAGACATATTAGCCAATTCATAAGACCAAGCATATACTATAGGCCTATGGCCACATAATGGTCATATACAAGTAAAATCGCCCATTGCAAGTGTTATTATAGCATTGTCTCTTTGAAACAGGGTTGACAGTTCTGGTACAACTAATGGCTTGTAATTCATACATATTTTTCTTGTGTTAGGCAATGAGAAAGTGTGTGTGGGTGTGTCAGTGGCGTAGCCAGAAATTCATGGTGGGTGGGTAGGCCTGCAGAAATTTGGGTTGGCCAAAAACAGCTGATAACTTTCGGCAATTTTCCACATTTTGCCATTGGAGCAAAGAGAACATTTAGCAATTGTATAGCTAATCTCATGCTATTCTACACTTTGTGCCATGAAACTGATGAAAAATGTTGCTGTTTTAAGGCAAATTTCCTGCAATTCTACACATTTTGCCATGAGGCTGAGAGAAAATATAGCATTTATAAAGCTAATTAAAGATAAAATACAAATGTGTTTAGTTCGCTAAATTAACACATTAAATAGGCAGTGGCATGGAGAGAGCTTTGGACTATAAGGTTCTATCTGCATTTGTGTAAAAGAAAATTGGGGGATACAGTACTATATAGTCCTCTAAATACCCCAATTCATGTTGCAAGATAAACATTTCCGACACCATTCAAACCAATAAGGGTTCAGAACATTTAAAGCCAATTACCTCAGAATCATATTTTGCAGATCGAACCCAAGCTCTCATTTTGGTGCATATAGCCATAGAAGCACAGTGACATATGCCTCAATGCGGTCATATTTGTGGCTTATTACGGGTGTGGCTTTCAGTTAGTTATTTTTTACATTCCAGCCCATCTGTTCTGTTATATTCAATCAAATCTGACTAACCCAGTGCACTGCTTGCATGTTTAGGTAAAAAGACAAATAACACCCCTTTTGGATCAATGACATGTAAAGAGCTTATTTTTTCTCAATTTGATTGGGTAGTCCTGGCTTCCCAGTAGGTGTGCTTGGGCCCACCCGTGCTTACGCCGCCCTGGTCCCACCTGTGATTACGCCCCTGGTGTGTGTCAACCTATTTGCCAACAAGGGCTTGCAGTCATGTAGCGCAGCAGCATGTACCTTTGGCGACCCCCAGCGTACGGTAAGTGAAAGTTTTGCTCAATTTCTCATCATAAAGCTGGAAACAGTCTTCTGTTGAAGCTCACAAAATTAACTCACACATTCAACATATTGAATGCACAATGTAAAAAACATTGTGCCAATAAACACACTATAGACACAATATTTATGTTTCCTGTGAACCCTACAATCGATACAGTAGGCTAATATTCAATTCCAGAAGACGCTCATAACACTTGAAATGGCATAGATTATGAAGAGAGAGCGTTCGATATGGGCGTATGCAAATATGAAACAATAAAATTTTGTAGATTAAATAACACCCAGAGACATGTTCCACTTACAGTGAAACTTATATAAAGCTAATTACATAAGGTAGAGACTAAATTCTTCTTACCTGCGTGCAATAGACCGTTTTATCCAAATTTTCTCAACAACAAGTCAGTTTTCCAGGTTTCCTCACATTTAGATGGTTTCCACAAAAGTCTATAGTGTCTAATACACTCAAGTGATGTACCTTACTCCAAATGTCATTAATGCAAACATTCTAAGGCTATATCCTTCAATATTGCGCACATAAAATTACTCCAGATATGATGTAAATCCTGCTATTACACCACCAAAGGCGAGACGATGCAAATATATTGGACTTTGCAATTATCTTTCCTTCAATTTGATAAGGACGCACCGAGCCCGTGGACAGGTGGTCCGTCCACTGTCCGATTACCAAAAGGTGCCCGCTGACCACTTGTGACGGTCAAACTTTGTCTTTATATAAATCATCGAATTTACTCCACTGGACAGTCAAAGGGCTGTGAAAAATTACACCGGAAAGGCAAGGTGATTCGTCGGAGGCATCTGTGGATTCCGCGCTGAAAATGACCACGCACTTTTCTAAATTGCTGAGAGGCAGAGCATCGCAAAACATCGGGATAGATAGCCTACCCAGTTTGGACGGTTATAACAGTCAACCCCGAAAAGATGCACCGATGAATTTCGACATGCAGACAGGTCACCTTTGGCTAAAATTGCACATTTCGTACATCTTTGAACAAATTAATGTAAGTAATAGGTTAAAAAAGAAAAAAGAAACAGGAGACCAAGTGAGAAGACGAGTTCTTTTGGAAGAGTGAGTCTATGAGCGCGAGATGCTGCGCGCGGTATAGGGGAAAATAAGCACTTGTCATTTGAAGAGAGAGAGTGCAGTGTTATCACCCGGTGCTATATCTCCCTGCCTCTCCGTGCCTTTCACAGACTGACAATCTGCCAGTCCTGCTTCGGCTGACACCCCTCTGACGTCATTTTAAAGTAAAATATGTGATATTAGAGCCCACACTGCAAACTCAACCCGTTGCTCTGGTCTTGCCCTCGGCTATCTGCACACCTGTATTGCAAGATGTTGGAGGTAGGTAACCTCCCATCACATTAGACTCATCATACTGAGTATGACCACAGCCAGATAAGTGAAAACATTACATATGACAAGCTCAGCTCTTGCGTGACACAGAGAGAATGAGTGTGGTGCGCTTATTTTGCACCTTGGGGTGAATGTGTCAAACAGGTGCAGTCAGCTGTTGAAATCACACCTGCTATAGCCTACATGTATGTGATTTGGACACAGCAAACAATTTGTATTGTTTGAAGGTAAGCTATGAGTCATACTTGTATCATGAGTCTGAACATTTGCAGGCATGAATATAAATTCATGCAGATTTTCAAGAGTGAGAGAGCACTTCAAATACCAATGGCTGTCTAGAAAGCCAAGTTCAGTGCATTAGAAGTTGCTCTCTCTCTCTGTGGACTATCATTGGCAGAAAACCAAACCTCTCTCTAATCAACAGTGCATCGAATGTATTGCAGATGTAATTGAAAAGTTGCAAGATGAGGACACCAGCATCACTTTTAATTGTATAAAATAGACTTGGTACAATACCCTTATTATTACGTTAGCGGGTACAGATGCACTGAACGGTGGATTTGTCTGAGTCAACGCCAGTGGCTCCCTAGCAGATGGTTGTCATTTCTCTCTCTCTCTCTCTCTCTTTCTCTCTGTTCTCTCTCTCTCACTCTACAAATGCTGGGTTAAAAGCAACCCAACTTGGGTTATAGCACAGAAATCATGCTGGGTTATTTTAAATAAATACCGCTGTGAATAACCCAATGTGTTGGGTTACTGGGATTACCCCCCAAAATCTTATTTTGATCCATCAGTGGGTTGCTTTACTTTCTTGCTGGATTATTGTTCATACATCTTTTGACCCAGCAGTGGGTTATTTCTTGCTAGATTATTGTTCATACATCTTTTGACCCAGCAGTGGGTTATTTCTTGCTAGATTATTGTTCATACATCTTTTGACCCAGCAGTGGGTTATTTCTTGCTAGATTATTGTTCATACATCTTTTGACCCAGCAGTGGGTTATTTCTTGCTAGATTATTGTTCATACATCTTTTGACCCAGCAGTGGGTTATTTCTTGCTAGATTATTGTTCATACATCTTTTGACCCAGCAGTGGGTTATTTCTTGCTAGATTATTGTTCATACATCTTTTGACCCAGCAGTGGATTATTTCTTGCTAGATTATTGTTCATACATCTTTTGACCCAGCAGTGGGTTATTTCTTGCTAGATTATTGTTCATACATCGTTTGACCCAGCAGTGGGTTATTTCTTGCTTGTTGGAGCTCTGAGTCGTAACTTTAATCCTATGAGTGACTGGGCTATCACTCCATCACATTTCTGCCGTTATTTCTCTCTCTTTATCTCTGGGATTTTATTTATTTTGATTTCTCTCTCCCCTCTCTTTCTCTCTAGTCCTCTCTAACACATACATGTATTACACACACACAGTGTGTTTGCATTGTGTGTGTGTTCGTGTGAGTATGTCTGAGTGTGTGTGTATGTCAGAAAGAGAAGGTGTTTGACAGAGAGAGAGAGAGTGGGAGAATGAGGAGAACGCTGTTGTTTTACCTCAGAGATAGTCACTGGTTGCTGTGCATCAGTCTGACTGTGGGTGGTTATGGTTCACATAGAAGAATCATAAACCCAAACGCTCCTGGTGAAACAGCTGTTGTGTAAGTCATTAACGCCCCGCAACGAGGACTAGAATTAAAGGGAGAGGGATTTTGGCAATGCAGCCTGTCTGCGTAGCTCTTCAGTGCCTCAGAATGGAATTTCTGTGTTCCGTTTGTGCTTAATAAAAGTTGCTATCATTGGCCATGTCCCTGGAAGAGAATGGTATTTCATGAAATACAGAATATCGACTCTGAATTGCAACACCTGAGCAATATGATATTCCATCATTGCCTTTGGAGCTAGGGGATTTAGTTGTAAAACTTTATGCATTGTGTTAAATGTTCCATAACTTCTCTGGGGCACCTGTGCCAAGTAATAACCTTAGACCAGTGTGGATGAAAATGGATTTCCTTACTGTATGCTGCGATGTAAAACTAAAACTCAGAGTAAATTCCTTTAAAAATGAATAAATCTAAGAGGAGTTATTCAGTGGGAGTTTTTTTCCTCAGTCACAATGATGACCTTTTTGATGTATCTACTCATGTATGCTTTTTTCTTTTCTATGGGACATTTTCCTGAATAATGACCACGTATGCATTGGTGTTATATTTCACAGCTTTCTCATTAGAAGGGGAGGACAGAGAGAAGAGCAACTTTACCCTGCTATGATGAATGGTTTAAATTGCACTTGTTTATACTGTGGGGAAATCCACTCTGCACAACTGCAAACAATGACATCAGAAACCTTGTATGTTTTATGTGTGATAATTGCTGGGAATCTGGAATACAATGCATCTCCATTCACTCTTGGCACAGCTTGCCAAGTTTGTGCTTATAGCAACAAACGATGTTCAGCTAAGATTGTGTGTTCATCGGATTGAGGTCAGGGCTTTGTGATGGCCACTCCAATACCTTGACTTTGTTGTCCTTAAGCCATTTTGCCACAACTTTGGAAGTATGCTTGGAGTCATTGTCCATTTGGAAGACCCATTTGCGACCAAGCTTTAATCTTAGAGCCATGTGAGACGCTAGCGTCCCACCTAGTCAACAGGAAATGGAAGTGCGCAATGCCAAATGCTAATAGTACTCGATAAAACTCAAACTTTCATTAAAACACACATGCAGGGTACTGAATTAAAGCTACACTCGTTGTGAATCTAGCCAACATGTCAGATTTTTAAAATGCTTTTTGGCGAAAGCATGAGAAGCTATTATCTGATAGCATGCAACACCCCAAAATACCTGAAGGGGACGTTAACTAAATAATTAGCGTAGCCGGCGCTACACAAAACGCAGAAATAAAATATAAAACATTCATTACCTTTGACGAGCTTCTTTGTTGGCACTCCTATATGTCCCATAAACATCACAATTGGGTCTTTTTCCCGATTAAATCCGTCCATGTATACCCAAAATGTAAATTTATATAGCCCGTCTGATCCATCCAAAAGCTCCGTTCCAAAACGCAACGTCATTTTTAAAAATTAAATAAGTTGCCTATATTCTTTGACAAAACTACTTTTGTAACCCAACTTTAGGTATTTGTAAACGTTAATAATCAATCAAATTGATCACTGGGCGATCTGTATTCAATAGCAGCTACTCTTGAAATCATGGTCCTTTGTCTCTCTCCCATAAGTCTCTTCCTGTTTACTGGACGAAAGGAAGGGCCTATTTGTCATTCCACCAAGGATTTAAACCAATGAAAATGCCAGTACTGGCGACATCGTGTGGAAGCTGTAGGAACTGTAACCTTACCTTTATTTATTTTCCTTTGCGATAGACAATTCAGAGACTGGCGGATGAATACTTTTTGGGGGTTTTTGTGACCAGGTTTTTCTTGGGATTTCGCTTGCTGTTCACGTTCTGTTATAGTCACAGACATTATTTAACCAGTTTTAGAAACTTCAGAGTGTTTTCTATCCACACATACTAATCCTATGCATATACTATATTCCTGGCATGAGTAGCAGGATGTTGAAATGTTGCGCAATTTTTAACAAAATGTTGAAATAATTCAGGGGAGCTCTAATTAACTTCCTGACTGATGTCTTGAGATGTTGCTTCAATATATCCACATAATTTTGTGATGCTATCTATTTTGTGAAGGGCACCAGTCCCTCCTCCAGCAAAGCACCCCCACAACATGATGCTGCCACCCCCGTGCTTCAAGGATGGGATGGTGTGCTTCACGGTTGGGATGGTGTTCTTCGGCTTGCAAGCCTCCCCCTTTTTCATCCAAACATAACGATGGTTATTATGGCCAAACAGTTCTATTTTTGTTTCATCAGACCAGAGGACATTTCTCTGAAAAGTACGATCTTTGTCCCCCATGTGCAGTTGCAAACCGTAGTCTTCCTTGCTGAGCGCCTTTCAGGTTATGTCGATATAGGACTCGTTTTACTGTGTATATAGATACTTTTGTACCTGTTTCCTCCAGCATCTTCACAAGGTCCTTTGCTGTTTTTTCTGGGATTGATTTGCACTTTTTGTACCAAAGTATGTTCGTCTCCTTCCTGAGCGGTATGGCGGCTGCGTGGTCCCATGGTGTATATACTTGCTTACTATTGTTTGTACAGATGAACGTGTATCAAGTTCGTCGTATAGAGGAGACCGTGATATGAATACATTATTCTTTTAATAAAAAAAGAACACTTAACAAACTAACGTGACGCTATATAGACCGAGTGCTGACATGCAACTACACATAGAGAATAAACCACAAAACCAAAATGGAAAATGGCAACCTAAATAGGATCCCCAATCAGAGACAACGATAAACAGCTGCCTCTGATTGGGAACTAATTCAGGTCACCACAAAAACCCCATGGATATACAAAAACCCTAGACAGGACAAAAACACACATACCCACCCTCGTCACACCCTGACCTGACCAAAATAATACATAAAACATAGATAACTAAGGTCAGGGCGTGACAACGTGGTACCTTCAGACATTTGGAAATTGCTCCCAAGGATGAACCAGACTTGTGGAGGTCCTCAATTTTTTTTCTGGGGTCTTGGCTGATTTTTTCATGATGTCAAGCAAAGAGGCACTGAGTTTGAAGGTAGGCCTTGAAATACATCCACAGGTAAACCTCCAGTCTTTCAAATGACGTCAATTAGCCTATCAGAAGCTTCTAAAGCCATGACATAATTTTCTGTAATTTTCCAAGCTTTTTAAAGGCACAGTCAACTTAGTGAATGTAAACTTCTGACCCACTGGAATTGCAATACAATTAATTATAAGTGAAATAATCTGTCTGTAAACAATTGTTTGATTCATTACTTTGGTCATACACAAAGTAGATGTCCTAACCGACTTGCCAAAACTATAGTTTATTAATTAACAAGAAATGTGTGGAGTGGTTGAAAAATGGGTTTTAATGGCTCCAACCTAAGTGTATGTAAACTTCCGACTTCAACTGTACATGATTTTTGTTAGTAGTAGCCTACAGCAAAGTTGGTTTAAATCATTTTTTACATTTTTTATTTTTATTTTTTAATTTTACCCCTTTTTCTCCCCAATTTCGTGGTATCCAATTGTTGTAGTAGCTACTATCTTGTCTCATTGCGTGACTCAGACGTGACTCAGACGTGACTATGAGACGTGGCTGTATCTACGGGGATTTTTATTTAGCTTGAGCCTACTACATTAGCTTGCTGAATCTCGGCTAGCTAGCAATTGCTGTGAAGTTACCAAAATGATTTGAAATAATGATTGAGGTAGCTACTGTATGTAATCTAACTCAACACTTAACTACTACAAACTAATTTAAATTACAATAAATAAAGGTTAACTTGATCTTTTTTTGATTTGCAAACCTGTCAAATATGCATTTATTGCACTACAGAAACAGAAACACAGCTAACCAAACAACAGTGCAGGGCATGTGCACTGAATTAGAGGGCCAATAGTTTCTTAGATTTTTCCCAGACCTGAAAAGTCATTCGTAATGTGGTTTAAGCACTGTTGTGAACAGCGAAAATCCAATTTTGTTGCTTTTCTATAAAACAAATGGGGTACATTCATAACCTGGAAAAACAAAAAACAAAAAATTGACTTTCTCATTTTTTCCTAATTCTGGGGGGAGGTTTCAAACTAATTTTACAAGGCCCTGACAATGTTTTTTGCTGTGCATAACTGCACTTTAGGGTGTGTCATCCTGCAGCACAGCATTTTGGGGAAAGTTGACGTCAGGTCCAATATTGACTATGCATCCAAGAGGGAAAGAAGTTGGGTCATTCTAAAAATGTTTTAGAGTAAAATAATATATACAATTTTGCAGAAGCTTTTGTCCAAAGCGACTTACATTCATGCGTGAATATATCTTTATGTATGGGTGGTCCCGGGAATCGAACCCACTATCCTGGCATTTCAATGCTCTACAAAGATGCATAAACAGGGTTATAAATGCTTTGTGAAGCCTCAATTGAATATGATTTATAAAGACTTTATTAAGTGGTGCTTATGCCACCCTTTATAAAGCACAGATTTATCTCATATTTGACATAGTGGGTTATATCACATTTGACATTGGTGGTTACGTCTCACAGTTATGCCACATTTATGAACTCTTTATAAAGTATGACATGAATTACAAATCATCTATAACTGTATGTAGTGTTTATGGAGGCTTTATAAAGTCTTTATGGAGCCTTTATATGCTGCACATCATTTAAAGTGGGACCCACTTGGTCCTCAGGACAAAAAGTTAATTGTTGTGCTACATTATTTTGCGGTATTGCTTTAGTGCCTTGTTGCAGGATGCATGTTTTGGAATATTTTTTATTCTGTACCGGCTTCCTTCTTTTCACTCTGTCAATTAGGTTAGTATTGTGGAGTAACTACAATGTTGTTGATCCATCCTCAATTTTCTCCTATCACAGCCAGTAAACTCTGTAACTGTTGTAAAGTCACCATTGGCATCATGGAGAAATCCCTGAGCGGTGTATTGATACACCATCCAAAGTGTAATTAATAACTTCACCATGCTCAAAGGGATATTCAATGTCTGCTTTCTTTACCCATTTACCAATAGGTGCCCTTCTTTGTCAGGCGTTGTAAAACCTCCCTGGTCATTGTGGATGAATCTGTGTTTGAAATTCACTGCTCAACTGAGGGACCTTACAGATAATTGTACAGTATGTGTGGGGTACAGAAATGAGGTAGTCATTCTAAAATCATGTTAAACACTATTATGTGACTTGTTAAGCAACTTATTAAGGCTTGCCATAACAAATGGGATGAATACTTATTGACTCAAGACATTTCAGCTTTAAATTTTGTATTAATTGGTAAACATTTCGAAAAACATAATTCCACTTTGACGTTATGGGGTACTGTGTGTAGGTCTTTTTTTTCTGGCTGTAAGACAACGGTTATGAACACTTTCTGATGGCACTGTATCTGTGTGTAGCCCTCCATTGTTTCGGTAAAATGCTGAGGGATGCGGAAATCACTCTCAAATTCATAGACAGAGCTATGAATGCAAGGACTGACCATCCATGATATCAAAATTAGAAATGGCATTGACAAACTTATTGGCACCTCATATCTATTACTTATTTTGGCAGCTTTTGGCCAAGATAACTGCCTGCCATCAATGAGATTGCTTCACCTTTCTACTGGCCATTTGGCCCATTCTTCAGCTGCAAACTGCTCAAATTCTTCAGTGTTTGAGGGGGTGCCTTCCACCAACTGCTGTTGTCAGATCTCACCATATGTTTTCCATGGGATTCAGATCTGTACCGTGTGTGTATCCAAATCCCAATCCCCACCCCTTACCCTAAACCGGGTTTGTGTCCAACCCTCCTCTCCCCATACACTGATACATCACTATTTCCCTTCTTTGAGCCCACCCCTCTCTTTATTCATGTTTTGTTTAGTCTGATGTATTGTTTTCTTTTTCTTTTTCATTTCTATAATTGTAAAGCGACTTTGGGTCCTTGAAAAGCGCTATATAAGTCCCATGTATTATTATTTTTACTATTATTATTATTATTATTATCCTATGACTAATCATCTCGGCTCACTTTGACACTACTGAGCCAGCTGAGCCATCACACAGCTGCTAGTCAGTAACCGTGGCTGTATAAAGGCACTATATAAAATGCTACTTCTCCAGCATGTGTGTGTGTGTGCCTGGGCAGGGGGTCTTTTAAAGATTGTGAGGATGAACCGCCCTCATTGATCTCCTGCCATCCTAATCTGTACATCTCTGTGATACTAGACACTCCCGACTGAGGGCCTGGCAAATAGCTACATCTACTGTACCAACTCTCTTTCTCTCTCTCTTTCCCATGAGAGGTATATTCTTGAACTCCCACCCTCTCTCACATCCGCACTCACACAAACACACACTATCCTTGTGGGGACAAAACAATTGATTCACATTCAAAATCCTATTTTCCTTAACCCTAACCCTAAACCCAACCCCTAAACCTAACATAGCCTTTTTCCTTGTGTGGACCGGTGAAATGTCCCTACAAGGATAGTAAAACCAACTACAGCGAGAGAGCCAACCTGTCAGCACATACTGGACCTGCGCCCACTGTGGCTCAACTATACTGAACAAAAATAGAAATGCAACAATTTTACTGAGTTATAGTTCATATACTAAGGAAATCTGTCAATTGAAAATAAATTCATTAGGCCCTAATCTATGGATTTCACATTTCGGGGTAGGGTCACAGCTAAGGGTTGGCCTGGGAGGGCATAGGCTCACCCACTTGGGAGACTGGTCCATCCACTGGGAAGCAAGGCCCAGGCAATCAGAATGAATGAAGGGCTTTATTACAGACAGAAATACTCCTCAGTTTCATCAGCTGTCCGGGTGGCTGGTCTCAAATGATCCCACTCGTGAAGAAGCTGGATGTGGAGATCCTGGGCTGGCGTGGTTACACTGTGGTTGTAAGGCCGGTTGAACGTACTGCGAAATTCTCTAAAACGATGTTGGAGGTAGCTTATGGTATAGAAATTAACATTCAATTATCTGGCAACAGCTCTGGTGGACATTCCTGCAGTCAGGATGACAAGGTGCACCCGTGTAATGGTCATGCTGGTTAATAAGCTTTGTAATACGCCACATCTGTAAGGTGGATGGATTACCTTGGCAAAGAAGAAATGTTCACTAACGGGAATGTGATCAAATTTGTGCATACAGTATGAAACATTTCAGGGATCTTTTATTTCAGCTCATGGAACAAACACTTTACTTGTTGCGGTTATATTTTTGTTCAGTATATTTTCAGTTAAATGTCATATATTGTCAATACAGAGACAAACACTATACTTTTTCCAATAAAATTTCAACTTGAAAATAAATATTTGGCCTAGAGGGAAAACAGGATGACATTGTTATTGTGCTGTGCCTGCAGCTGGTGCAGACTACAGGATAGAGACTGCCTGTAAAACATAGATACAGTTGGGTATGTTATGCCAGAAAGAGAGGAAGTGATTGCCATAAAAGCTTTAGTATCGCTCCAGGTGAAAGAGTTTACTTAGAATGTATTTTGCTAGAATGGGTAATGGGTACTATTGTATGACTTTGATGGTCGTATAAACTGGGATTCTCCTGGCTCCAACTACACAATTCCATCATTAACTGGTCTACTGGTGCCATCATGGTCTGGAGCCCGTTCTGCGACGCCCATTGCCTGAAGTCAGCACAACCTGTCCAGGGACATCTTCCTGGGGGCTCGGACGGTGCCCCGGACCTCTCTGCTATTCCCGCGGGGTACCAAATCAAATTTCAAATCAAATTTATTTATATAGCCCTTCGTACATCAGCTGATATCTCAATGTGCTGTACAGAAACCCAGCCTAAAACCCCAAACAGCAAGCAATGCAGGTGTAGAAGCAGGATCTCCGGGAGGTGTTCAGCAAGGTCCGGGTCATGTTGTGTCCGCAGCACCGATCCTATGACTGCGGGATTGACCTTCTCCCTAGCACCATGCAGCCCGGGGATGTCTGTAGACCAATGCTATGGATACCTACATTGGGGACTCCCTGGCTGCTGAATTTATCCATCCCTTTTCCGCCAGCGCAGGCTTCTTCTTCGTGGAGAAAAAGGACAAGACCCTGCACCCGTGCATTGACTACCGGTGACTAACAACATTACGGTTAAGAACCAATACCTGCTACCACTTATCTCCTCGGCCTTCGAGCTGCTCCAGGGGGCCACTGTGTTTTCCAAGCTGGATCTATTGAACGCTTACCACCTGGCACGGATACGAGAGGGGGGTGAGTGGAAGACCACCTTCAACAAGACCAGTGTCCACTACGAGTATCTGGTCATGTACTTTGGCCTCACCAACGCCCTTGCTGTGTTCCAGGCTCTGGTGAATGATGTTCTCTGAGACATGTTGAACCATTTCGTCTTCGCCTACATTGATGACATCCTCGTCTTCCCCCACTCCTCTCAAGAACACTTGCTCCACATCTGACAGGTCCTTCAACGCCTTCTGGAGAATCAGCTGTTTGTGAAGGTGGAGAAGTGCGAGTTCCATTGCTCCACAATCCCCTTTCTGGGTTACATCAACTCTGCTTGGAGTTTCCAGATGGATCCCGGGAATGTGAGAGCTGTGATGGATTGGCCTCAGCCTAAATCCAGGGTGCAGCTGCAACGTTTCCTGGGGTTCACCAATTTCTGTCGCCGCTTTATCTGGGGTTACAGCACTCTGGCTTCCCCCCTGTCAGCACTCACCTTGCCCAAGGTTTCGTTCACGTGGTCCCGGGCGTTCTGGGATCTCAAACATTGCTTCACCAAATCTCCAATCCTGGTTCATCCGGACCCATCTCATCAGTTCGTTGTGGAAGCCGATGCTTCAGCTTTTGGTGGCATGCCATGGTCCTAGACATATCCGCATTTGTCGCAGCTTTCACAGTTTGTGCACAGAACAAGAGTCCTCGGCAGGCTTCGGCTGGTCTCCTCCAACCTCTGCCTGTCCCCCACCGTCCCTGGTCCCACATGTTCCTGGACTTTGTCACGGTTCTTCCCCGTCTGATGGCAACACATATAATCGATGCGGTGCCTGTTTATTTATCGATGAATCACAGCCTACTTCGCCCAACTGGTGATTTAACAAGCGCATTCACGAAAAAAGCACTGTCGTTGCATCAATGTGTACCTAACCATAAACATCAACGCCGGTCTTAAAATCAATACACAAGTATATATTTTTAAACCTGCATATTTAGTTAATATTGCCTGCTAACATTAATTTATTTTAACTAAATTGTGTCACAATTGCGTCCTGTGCAACATAGTCAGGGTATATGCAGCAGTTTGGGCTACATGGATCGTTGCGAACAAAACTTCTCCCTAACAAAGACAGCCAACTTCGCCAAACAGGAGATGATTTAACAAAAAGCACAATTGTTGCACAAATGTACCTAACCATAAACATCAATGCCTTTCTTAAAATCAATACACAGAAGTATATATTTTTAAACCTGCATATTTAGTTAAAATAAATTCATGTTAGCAGGCAATATTAAACTAGGGAAATTGTGTCACTTCTCTTGCATTCATTGCACGCAGAGTCAGGGTATATGCAACAGTTTGGGCCGCCTGGCTCGTTGCGAACTAATTTGCCAGAATTTTACGTAATTATGACATAACATTGAAGGTTGTGCCATGTAACAGCAATATTTAGACTGAACAATTCCGTATTTCACTGAAAGAAGTAACATTTTGTTTTCGAAATGATAGTTTCCGGATTTGATAATATTAATGACCTAAGGCTCATATTTCTGTGTGTTTTTATATTATAATTAAGTCTATGATTTGATAGAGCAGTCTGACTGAGCGGTGGTAGGCAGCGGCAGGCTCGTAACCATTCATTCAAACAGCACTTTCCTGCGTTTGCCAGCAGCTCTTCGCAATGCTTCATGCATTGCGTTGTTTATGACTTCATGTAACGCTCAAAGAGTGAATGGGTGTGGAGTTAGGCACAGAGAGCAGAGGATTCGGGGAAAAAACACGCTTTAATGTCCAACCGAAAACGTACAATGGGTAACGCCGAACATGCCAAAAACGTACAATGGGTAACGTAATACACTCCACCCATGTACACACTGGTATCTCACCGGACAGCGGAAAACCCACTATAATAAAGAACACCTCTTACATAACAGTAACAAGCCCGCACAAACACAGGCGGGCTAACCAAACTTAAATAACCCCAACCCAAAAACTCCAACAAGGAACAGGTGAAACCGATTAGACAAAACCAAACGAAAAGGGGAAAAAGGGATCGGTGGCAGCTAGTAGACCGGCGACGACGACCGCCGAAGCCATCCGAACGGAAAGGGGAGCCACCTTCGGTGATAATCGTGACAGTACCTCCCTCCCCCCTGACGCGCGGCTCCCGCAGCGCGCCGACACCGGCCTCGAGGACGACCCGGGGGGAGGCGCACGGCGATTCGGATCGAGGCGATGGAACTCCCTCAGCATAGATGGATCCAATATGTCCCCCACCTGGACCCAGCACCTCTCCTCCGGCCCGTACCCCTCCCAGTCCACGAGGTACTGCAGGCCCCTCACCCCTCGATGTCCAGAGGGGGCGGAGGGACCTCCGGAAACTCACCTTCCTGCAGGGGACCAGCTACCACCGGCCTGAGGAGAGACACATGAAACGAGGGGTTAATACAATAATACGAAGGAAGTAGTAATCGATAACACACCTCGTTTATTCTCCTCAGGATTTTGAATGGCCCCACACATGGCGGACCCAGCTTCCGGCATGGCAGGCGAAGGGGCAGGTTTCGGGTCGAGAGCCAGACCCTGTCCCCCGGTACGAAAACGGTTGGCCTCACTGCGGTGACGGTCAGCGCTCCTCTTCTGCCATCCACTCGCCTGACGTAGTGATTCCTGGACGGCCCTCCAGGTCTCCTTAGAGCGCTGCACCCACTACTCCACCGCAGGAGCCTCGGTCTGGCTCTGATGCCATGGTGCCAGGACCGGCTGGTACCCCAACACGCACTGAAACGGTGACATGTTGGTAGAAGAGTGCTGTAGTGAGATCTGGGCCATTTCAGCCCAGGGGACGTATCTCGCCCACTCCCCCGGCCGGTCCTGGCAATACGACCGCAGAAACCTACCCACGTCCTGGTTCACTCTCTCCACCTGCCCGTTACTCTCCGGGTGATACCCCAAGGTCAGGCTGACCGAGACCCCCAGACGTTCCATAAATGCCTTCCACACTCGGGATGTGAACCGGGGACCCTGATCAGAAACAATGTCCTCGGGCACCCCGTAGTGCCGGAAGAAGTGGGTGAACAGAGCCTCCGCAGTCTGTAGGGTGGTAGGGAAACCGGGCAACGGGATAAGATGGCAGGACTTAGAGAACCGATCCACAACGACAAGGATCGTTGTATTCCCCTGAGACGGGGGAAGATCAGTGAGAAAGTCCACCGATAGATGGGACCACGTCCGTTGTGGAACGGGGAGGGGTTGTAACTTCCCTTGTGGCAAGTGCCTAGGAGCCTTGCTCTGGGCGCACACTGAACAGGAGGAGACATATAATCGCACATCCTTGACTAAGGTGGGCCACCAGTACTTCCTCCTAAGACCCTGCACTGTCCTCGAAATCCCCGGGTGACCCGATGAGGGTAGACTAAGACTATGACCACCGAATTAACTGATCACGAACAGCGAGCGGCACGTACCTACGACCCTTCGGGCACCTTAGCGCCCGCTCGATGTCCGCATCCACCTCCCATACTACCGGTGCTACCAGACTAGACGCCGGAATGATGGGAGTAGGATCGATGGGCCGCTCCTCGGTGTCGTAGAGACGGGACAGCGCGTCGGCCTTAGTGTTTAGGGAACCTGGTCTTTACGAAATCGTGAATCTAAATCTGGTGAAATACATGGCCCACCATGCCTGACGAGGATTCAGTCTCTCCTGCTCGGATATACTCCAGGTTCTGGTGGTCAGTCCAGATGAGGAAAGGGTGCTTAGCCCCCTCGAGCCAGTGTCTTCACACCTTCAGGGCCTTAACCACAGCCAACAACTCCCTGTCTCCCACATCATAGTTTTGCTCCGCCGGCCCGAGCTTCTTTGAAAAAAATGCACAGGGGCGGAGCTTCGGTGGCGTACCCGAGCGCTGTGAGAGCACGGCTCCATTCCCAGCCTCGGATGCGTCCACCTCCACTATGAACGCCAAAGAGGGGTCCGGATGTGCCAACACTGGCGCGTCGGTGAACAGAGCCTTCAAACGATGGAAAGCTCCATCTGCCTCTGCCAACCACTGGGCCGAATGTACCCCTGTCCCAAAGCTTCCTTGACATATGTCTCCATAGCCTACGTCTACTCCTGGGACAAAGGATACACGTGACTCCTGGGCAGTGCAGCGTTTACCTAGAGGTTTATCATGCGATCCCCCTGACGATGGGGTGGTAATTGGGTCGCCTTCTTTTTACTGAAGGCGATAGCCAAATCGGCATACTCAGTGGGAATGCGCATGGTGGAAACCTGTAATGGACCACCCCTGGAGAGCTCCCTGTCTCCACGAAATCCTATGATTGTGAATAGCCAGCCATGGGATCCCTAGCACCACTGTGAATCGATAAGTAACAGACTAATCTGCTCCTTATGATCCCCCAGCGTAATCATTTCCAGAGGAATCGTGGCCTCCCTGACCAGCCCTGACGCTAACGGTCGACTATCTAAGGAGTGCATGGGGAAGTGGGGGTCTACCTGTACTAACGGAATCCTCAACCTCTGGGCGAGTCCGCGATCTATAAAGTTCCCAGCTGTGCCTGAATCCATTAGCGCCTTACGCTGGAGAGAAGGAGAAAACTTAAGAAAACAAATTAATATAAACATGTGACCAACAGGAAGCTCTGGGTGAGTGTGGTGCTGACTCACCTGGGGTGACCTGAGCTGCCACAGGACCCACCAGGCTGGGGAGACCTACAGGAGGCCTGGTGCGGGGAGGAGGCACCGGATGGACCGGGCTGTGGGGTAGCACTGGAGCTCTGGTGCGCAGCCTTGGCACCACCCCTCCAGGCTGGATGACAACTTTAGCCCGGACCCTCCAGAGTGCAGGCACAGGTTGAACCAGGCTGTGGGTGAGCACTGGAGATCTGGTCTCCCTTAGGCTCAATGCCCAGATACGCCCAGCACGGGCGGAGCGCAGGCATAGGGTGCATTGCACCCTCCCAGCGCCCCGGAGACACAGCACGCAGAGCTGGCGCAGGATACCCTGGGCCGAAAAGGCGTACTGGAGGCCAAACACGCTGAGCCGGCACAATACGCCCTGGCTGGAAGCCCACTCTCGCATGGCACTTGCGGGGGGCTGGCCTATAGCGCTCCGGGCTATGAGTGCGTACTGGCAACACTGTGCGCTTGACCGCATAACACGGTGCCTGACCAGTACTACGCTTCTTCCGGTAAGCACGGGGAGTTGGCTCAGGTCTATCGCCTGACTCCGCCAATCTCCCCGTGTGCGCCTCCCCCCCCAAAAAATTGGGGCTGCCTCTCGTGCCTGTTGCACTGCCTTACCTCATATCGCTGCCTCTCAGCTTTAGCTGCCTCCAGTTCTTCTTTGGGGTGGCGATATTCCCCAGCCTGTGCCCAATAGACCTTAGCACGGTTTATTCCTGTTTGAGTTTCTGCCTATAGAAAGGGAGGAGCAAAATGGAGTCATGATCTGATTTACCAAAGGGCGGGTGGGGGAGGGGCTTGTAGGCATCCTAGAAGAGAAAATAGCAGGGTCATGTGTTTTCCCAGCACGCGTACCACAGTCAATGTGTTGATAGAGCCTCAGTAGCATTTTCCTCACATTTGCTTTGTTAAAATCCCCAGCTACATTAAATGCGGCCTCAGGATATGTGGTTTCCAGTTTGCATAAAGTCAAGTGTAGTTCCTTGAGGGCCGTCATGATATCGGCTTGAGGGGGAATATACATGGATGTGACTATAACCGAAGAGAATTCTATTGGGAGGTAATAGAATTTGATTGTGAGGTATTCTAGGTCAGATGAACAAAAGGACTTGAGTTTCTTTACGTTTTCACAATCCCACCATGAAAGGTTAATCATGAAGCATAAACCACCACCCTTCTTCTTCCTGGAGAGTTCTTTATTCTTGTCTGTGCAATGTACTGAGAACCCAGCTGGCTGTATGGACGGGAACAGTCTTTCCGGAGAGAGCCATGATTCCGTGAAACAGAGTATGTTACAGTCCCTGATGTCTCTGTGGAAGGAGATCCTCGCCCTGAGATTGTCTACTTTATTGTCCAGAGACTGAACATTAGCGAGTAATATACTCGGAAGCGGTGGATGGTGTGCATGCCTCCTGAGTCGGACTAGACGTCCACTCCGAATACCTCTTCTCCGCCAGCGGTGTCTTGGAGCAGCCTCTGGGATAAGTTCAATTGCCCTGAGTGGTGCGAACAAAGGATCCAATTCAGGAAAGTCGTTTTCCTTGTCGCAGTGCTGGTGAGTTACCGCCATTTATCCAAAAGTTACTTCTGGCTGTATGTAATGACCCCCCCCAAAATTCTGGGCTAATAGTGTAAGAAATAACACACAAATAAACTAAATACTGTAAAGTTGCTAAGGAGCTTGAAGCAGAGCTGCCATGTCTGTTCGCGTCATCTTGCAGGCTAAGAATTAGTAGGCTAAGCTTTATGAATCATGGCATCAGTGGGAATCAATGCCTAGTGTGGGAAGATAACTCCTACTCTTTCTGAAAACAACCAGAATTGGCTTCACTTCTTAGGAACAAGCAACAAAAACCAGCAACAAAAACTGGAACAAATAAGACAGAAGAAGCCCTTAAACTGAGATGAAGTGGTGTTATTACATCCATCATGTACTGTCTGTTAAAATGAAGACGTCTTGTTCATGTGGCTTTTTACTGTTACTATAACTAGGTGCTAACATGTGCATCACAAAATCTCCCTACCCATCTACCCCGCAAGTTAATCTTGTATTTTTGGGGAATCTCACAAATGTGGTGAGATAATTCACTTACTGTTTGCGCAACATTAGCAGAACTGGTCAAAGCAGGATGCAGCTTGTGTGAGGTATGAGGGAACCAACCTTGAAAAACCTATTGAATTTCCATTTTGGAAAACTTTACTTCAGAAGATGTGTGCCTTAGAATGCTACATCACTATTCTGTCATTTTTAGACTTATAACATAGAATGCTGACCCTCGGTCAAAGCAAATAAATGTTTGTTCTATCTATTGTCTGAGAATCTTCTGCAAATGCTCACACAATAGTACTTACTAACACATTTTGAAATGTTTTCTGCACTCTGCAATTAATATGACAAGGCCAGGAGTAAACATTCTGTTATTAAAACATTTCAAAGAACGTCTGCTAATAGCGCCTTGGACCCCCTCAAGGGCATACCTTATGTATATGGAAAGGTCTCACCATACACTCTAGTCTAATGCTCAGAGATCCACCAGTTTATGAAGTCAGCCTGTGAGTGCCTACCTAGGAGGAGAGTAAGCGTGGGAGCACAGAAAAAGTCATTGCTATGGAAACAAGGGTAACGTTCGAGGAAAAAGGCATACATAGGCCACAACTTAAAATAGAAACTGTGCTGAGGAATACATTGTACCAAATAGGTTATTCGATGAAATTGAACAAAGTCTATGAATGGCGTAAACTATTTTACTTGGTCATACATCGATAGACAGATACAGCAAGAATAACATTTTGTTCCTCCTCACACTCGCACACACATGAAATCGAATACATACAATCGCTTTGTAACTAATGGCAACAGCAGTATACCGACAATGAAAAAGCCCCTGGAGTTCCTCTGTAATCTTTATTCCCACTACTTGTTCACAAATCCATTCCACATATGATCAGTGCAGTTATTTTATGGATACCATTAAATAGCCTGGGATTATGTGAATGTCTGGGAATAATGTACATTGTAGCAACCTATTTAAACTATAACAGGAACTTGAGTACAACCCTGACCAAGGCTTGAACTGTTTTTTTCTCTCAATTTCATACATGATTTTTATAGTATACACTATAAACTGTGGAACCTGTATGATCCTAAATTCAGAGAGTAGACCCGTCTCTTTCCACCCTTGGTCTCCTCAACATTTCTCCCCGATACTCATCCACAGGGCCAGTGGTTGTCAATCAAGATCGCTGCAACATGAGAAGGAGTTGTCATTGGGTTATAATGTAGCTTTAGCTCCTTCCACATATTCACATCAACTGGGCTAATACTAGTAGGCCTAGCTAGAGTCTTCATTTCCATCCAGTTCTAGCAGAGAGATGTCTGCCTGCCTGTCACCTGGACATTGTGCTTCTCTAACTGGGAAATTGGAGCAATGAAATGTCAGAATAACCATAATTCCACTACTACTAGCTGAGGAACAAAATATAGCTTGAGTGCAGTGGGTGGACGGGGTAACCAGCAAGCTAGGGTGGCCAATATCACACATGGTTGGGTAGGTAGGGGATTAAGCACCATGAGATATTTACAGAGGAAGATGGCAGGAGTGGACAGGATGGGGATCATCCAAAGACAACTATAGAAGTTAGCACCCTAAGGAGAAAAAATATTATAATTAGTTATAGGTTATGCTACAGCGGCGAAAGCGGTAGCCACTATAGAAAAATGTATTATTTATGTTTAAAGATAGATGTTTAAAGATGTTGGCTTCTGTATGTAAGATGTTCCACAAATGAGGACTTGGATATGCAGTCATTAACATAACCATATGAATTGAAGAGACGGTGGCCAATATTGTGTTATTAAGAAAATGTTGTAGTGATGGGAGCTGTAGCCCCTGTTGTACATTGGATTAAACTCTAATCTGGTTTTAGCCTGTGAAGAATCAGATTGAGTTTATGACCCTCATTTTACTACCTTGGCATCCCCTCACTGGGTGCAGAGGAGGAGCGGAAAAAAGGGGGGTACATATTTGGCTAAAGAGGGAGCGAAAAAGTATCACCAACCTCAATGGGGATTGTAAGTGCATTTATATCAATATTGCACATATACCCAAGAGACAGTGAAAAAAAAAGTGTGTGTTGTAGTAGCTGTGGTGTAAATTATACAATACATTCGTAGAGTCCTTTGAATAGCAGATAAAATCATTTTAAAACTATGAATACCTCATAATATATGCTATCCTTCAACTGGAACAGACGAATGGAAGTATGGCCCAAAATACAAAGAAAAGATGATTACGAGCATTCCTTGAAGGGGCTTCGTTATTTCTAAATGTCAACCTTGTGATGCTTGTGAAGAGAAAAGAAAAGTTCATATCCGGAGTGTCTTAAATTTGCTCGTTGAGATTTTTTATTGCTCGGCGCCGGAGTGATTTAAACCATCCCAGTGGCACAGCCCATGGAGTAATACCGTAAATTTGCACTAATTCAGTTTCAGTGACAAACCCCAAGCACTGGGAGCACCCAACCGCAAATCGACTAGCCCAGAAGTGTCCAGCAGAAAGAGAAAGGAGTTGAGCTGAGAGAACAGAAATGCTCCAAGTTGGTATTAATCAGAAATGTCGCACATGTAAGTCCATAGCGGTCGTAAACTTTATGTTCTGTGTGTACATCTCACAGACTTTTTATGAAGTTGAAGTTCATTAACTGCATTTCTACACAATTTAAAAACTATACAATGCTATTTGGAGAACAGAAAAAACAAGGTAAATTGGCT
The DNA here is from genome assembly GCF_045791955.1 of Oncorhynchus clarkii lewisi. Classification (NCBI taxonomy): domain Eukaryota; kingdom Metazoa; phylum Chordata; class Actinopteri; order Salmoniformes; family Salmonidae; genus Oncorhynchus; species Oncorhynchus clarkii. Next base: position 55,377,748 of record NC_092155.1, on the reverse strand, counting down.
CCATCCATTATTACCTTAGCTGCTATAGCTTCATTCACATCAAACAGCAATTAGCTGCTATGCCCTAGCTCAGCACAGGGATTAAACACTCAAGTTTAGTTTGATGTCAAGTCAAACAGCAGTTACCTAGCGTCCTAGCCATCTCTGAGGGGCCCAGGTTTTTAAGTCCTAAAACATGCTCTCTACTACCGTTAAACAGCCTGCCGTCCTGGTTGCCTTCATACATTTGCCTTTTAATTGACACTGGAATGATTTTATTAGCCTACTTTACATTTTTGTTGTTGATCTAGGGTATGGCGACTGCCATACCCAATTGACGCCCCTTTCCTAATTGTATGTAGGCGACTAGGACGTTATGAGTACTTTGTGTCCACTGGTTCTTCAGAGATACTTGATAAATATCCTTGCTTGTTTGTTTTGTACAGTTTGCACATCTCTAGGTGTGAATGAAATGAGGCCTATTGTCTGTATGGTAATTTCCATTTAATAGGACCCAACCTGAGAGGTTCAAAGGACTAGAAATTAACCCCATAGAGTCGATGTCCGCACCCTCGCATAAATCTACTTAGCATAATATAAAAATCCCCATAACAATCTGTCAGTTTAAGCAAGGGCTTAGACTGTTAAGGGATTTTTCAGTACATAAATACATCAAAACACAATAATGTTGAAGACCCTTTCCAACTAATATCAACACTTATATTTCAGTTTGGAGACATTTTTCTGCCTTCTGTAAGTTTAAGAAACATTGCCTTGTGCCTTGAAATTCCTTTACCAAAAACCTACGTATCTTTAAGATACTTTCTAATTTCTCTCCCTCGTGAGAAGGGAGGATAATGAAAGTTCACAGAAGTAACAAGTAAAGGTAGACCTATCAATTTCTTATAGTGTTTTTACTGATATACATCGTGCGCAGCATTTCCCAGGACATAGACATATCTGATTTGGGCAGAAAGCTTAAATTCTTGTTAATCTAACTGCACTGTCCAATTTACAGTACCTATTACAGTGAAATAATACCCTGCTATTGTTTGAGGAGACTGCACAGTTATGAACTTGAACATTTATCTATAAACCAGTTAGGCATATTTGGGCAGACTTGATACAACACTTTTACCAGATTTAATGTGTTATATTCTCCTACATTAATTTCACATTTAGACAAACTTCAAAGTGTTTCCTTTCAAATGGTATCAAGAATATGCATATCCTTGCTTCAGGTCCTGAGCTACAGGCAGTTGAATTTGGGTATGGCATTTTAGGCGAAAATTGAAAAAAAGGGTCTGAATCCTAAGCAGTTTTAATGGAATTTCTGCAATTAATATAATGAAAAATGACAGTAGTCACAAACAACAGTTGGGTTCACAAGTTTGGACAGCAGAGTACAGTACCGCACAGCACAGTAAAGAAAAGTATAGTACAGTACGGTAGAGTAGAGTTCAGTAACAAAAATACAAAATTTGGTTGGTCTAAATCGGAACAAATCTGAAACAATCATAGACGTCTATGCTTCACAAGAGCTCAGTAGAGTACAGTATAGCACAGCAACGTGGAATGAACCATATACTGTTATTTCACACAGTATACACTGAAACTCTTATCTCCTTGTGATTTGCTGACGATAGACCACAAACTTGCCTCTTCGACAAATTCGGGACAGTAGATAGGCTCCTTCTTTGGCTTTTACTACTCCCTTGTTTCCCCTAATGCAGCACTTTCTCAGGCAGCGTAGTAATTCACAGAGATATTGTTATAATCACCTTCTAATCCCACCACAGTTAGTTCCCCTGCGGTCCTCCTCTCCCTCTCCACTGCATTTCATTAATTCTTGATGCATCGATTTGGGATCAGATTGCAGGCCAGCCTTAATGACACTCTCAACATTATGTCATATGTTTATTGAGAGCCCTGTAAAGTTCTCTTAGACCCACTTTGCGATACTTTCCCTCTAGGACAGGTGATTTGAATGATTTATCCCCTCCTTATACATTGGTTTAGTTTCCTTGTTAAAGTCAAATGTGGCGGTGTGTTCCGTCACTTTGCTGATTGTGGATCCACTTCTGCAGAATACCTTGCTTCATTGGGATATTGTGGAAGAGTGTACTTTGTAGTTTAACATTTGCTAATTACAAACCAAGTATCTCCTCGAACTTGAGAGGTACTGTGACTGGGCTGCGGTGCTTTTGCAGGATGGTGAAATGTTATGTTTGTTTAAAACACTTTGATATGAACAATTTAATAGTTTGAATCTCATTATTATGAAATTATATTTATCTCGCATGTCATGACACTTAGAAGACAACCATGGCTTACAGGCAGCATTAGCTGTGTCCTTCTTCTTCTCGCATCCTATAGCCCACATCTGAATGACCTAGGAGGGTTGTTTGTATTTGTTTCACATAGGGTACACTTGTTTGGAGGGCAGTGAACATGTGGTAGTGATGCTCAGACAGGGTTTGGTAAGTTGTCAGACAGCTGCTACACTAAGCAGATGGACTGATGTACCCTCAACTGAGCTGAATGTCATTCACTAGCATTTTCTTCGGGTCTCAGGGAAAGACAGCTGAGAAATGGCCTGGGAAAGAAGATCTCTCGAAAGCCAAGAGAAAAGCAGGTCAGATTGTGATCAGGTTTTCAAAGAGCAATTGTGTCGATTCTTATAGGTTACATCAGACATTAGTGGTATTTGCATCTCTCTTGTTCCGAACAAAGCCAATATTTTCCAATATGTCCGAAAATAAACCGTTCTCATTTCACATCTGGTCCAAATAGTTGACTCAAGAAAGTATTCATACCCCTTGACTAAAAGGCTTTCTTAATGAATGACTTAGAGGTCCCCTTAGATATCCACATGTAGTTTCCCCATGTAGTTTTAAATAAAACATCAACATCTAAGAAACATGTCAGATATAAACCTTGTTTTTCTGCTCCTAGTATTGTATTATTTTAACATTGCTTTGTCTCACCCATCTAAACACAATACCCCATAATTACAAAGTGAACGCATGTTTTTAACAAATGTGTTGAAAATTAAATACAGAAATATCTAATTTACATAAGTATTCACACCACTGGATCAATACTTTGTAGAAGCACCTTTGGCAGCAATTACAACTGTGAGTCTTTCTGGCTAAGTGTGTAAGAGCTTTACACACCTGGATTGTGCAACATTTTCCCGTTATTATTTAAAAAATTCTCCAAGCTCTGTCAAATTGGGTGTTGATCATTGCTAGACAACCATTTTCAAGTCTTGCCATAGATTTTCTTGTAGATTTAAGTCAAAATTTAACTCGGAACATTCACTGAACTCGGAACAAGCCAAGTGAACAAACAGATCACCGACCATTTCGAATCCCACCGTACCTTCTCCGCTATGCAATCTGGTTTCTGAGCTGGTCACGGGTGCACCTCAGCCACGCTCAAGGTCCTAAACGATATCATAACCGCCATCGATAAAAGACAGTACTGTGCAGCCTCCTTCATCGACCTGGCCAAGGCTTTTGACTCTGTCAATCATCGACAGACTCAACAGCCTTAGTTTATCTGATGACTGCCTCGCCTGGTTCACTAACTACTTCTCAGATAGAGTTCAGTGTGTCAAATCGAAGGGCCTGTTGTCCAGACCTCTGGCAGTTTCTATAGGGGTGCCACAGGGTTCAATTCTCGGGCCGACTCTTTTCTCTGTATATATCAATGATGTCGCTCTTGCTGTGGGTGATTCTTTGATCCACCTCTACGCAGACAACACCATTTTGTATACATCTGGCCCTTATTTGGACACTGTGTTAACAAACCTCCAAACGAGCTTCAACACCATACAACACTCCTTCTGTGGCCTCCAACGGCTCTTAAATGCTAGGAAAACTAAATGCATGCTCTTCGACCGATCGCTACTTGCACCTGCCTGCCCGACTAGCATCACTACTCTGGACGGTTCTGACTTAGAATATGTGGACAACTATAAATACCTAGGTGTCTGGTTAGACTGTAAACTTTCCTTCCAGACTCACATTAAGCATCTCCAATCCAAAGTTAAATCTTCCGATTTCGCAACAAAGCCTCCTTCACTCATGCTGCCAAACATACCCTCGTAAAACTGACTATCCTAACCAATCCTTGTCTTCGGCGATGTCATTTACAAATTAGCCTTCAACACTCTACTCAGCAAATTGGATGTAGTCTATCACAGTGCAATCCGTTTTGCCACCAAAGCCAATCGCTACATATTCGTCGCCAAACCCACTGGCTACAGGTCATCTATAAGTCTTAGGTAAAGCTCCGCCTTATCTCAGCTCACTGGTCACCATAGCAACACCCACCTATAGCAGGTGCTCCAGCAGGTATATTTCACTGGTCATCCCCAAAGCCAACACACCCTTTGACCACCTTTCCTTCCAGTTCTCTGCTGCCAATGACTGGAACAAATTGCAAAAATCACTGAAGTTGGAGACTTATATCTCCCTCACTAACTTTAAGTGTCAGCCTCCAGCTGTACACAGCCCATCTGTATATAGCCCATCTAACCAACTACCTACCTTATCCCCATATTTGTTTTTGTTTTGTGCTCTTTTGCACACCAGTATTTCTACTTGCACATGCTCATCTGCACATATATCACTCTAGTGTATATTGCTAAATTGTAATTACTTCGCCACTATTGGCCTATTTATTGCCTTACCTCCTTACTTCATTTGCACACACTATATACAGATTTTTCTATTGTGTTATTGACTGTATGTTTGTTTTCCCTTGTGTAACTCTGTGTTTTTGTTTTTGTCGCACTGCTTTGCTTTATCTTGGCCAGGAGAGTAAATGAGAACTTGTTCTCAACTTGATAAGCAACTCCAGTGTAGATTTGGCCTTGTGTTTTGGGTTATTTTCCTTCTGAAAGATGAATGGCTTTGAATCAATATCTGAATGTGCTACCATGATGAAACCACTCTCCTGCTCTGCTACGATGTAACAATTGCATGCATGTGTTTTGTCAGTGGCTGTGTTGTAGGGTTCAGCCAGGCGTTGCTGGACAGTCAGAAGAGCAAAGTAAATGGTAGAGAGAACCAGGGCTATCGCCATTTTGATATACAGTGGCCACAGACTGATTAATAAGCGAAAATGTCAGTCGGAACCGGTACCAGAACCACACAGGTCCCATAAACAGGCGACGTACGTCTAAGAGATCAACATTGGCCTCAAGGTGAAATCCCATAGCGGTTTCCTTCATTTCCAGCAACTGAGTTAGGAAGGACACCTGTATCTTTATAGTGACTGGGGTTTTGAGTCACCATCCAAAGTGTAATTAATAATTTCACCACGCTCAAACGGATATTCAAAAGGTAGTTTTTTTTAAAACCTGCATTACAATGCAATTACTAAAATGATATGTATTCATATAGAATTGTGTTTATTGGGTATTGACAGTGTTATAAACTCAGCAAAAAAAGAAACATCCTCTCACTGTCAACTGCGTTCATTTTCAGCAAACTTAACATGAGTAAATGTTCATATGAACATAAGATTCAACAACTGAGTTCAGACGTGACTAACAGAAATTGAATAATGTGTCCCTGATCAAAGGGGGGGGGGGGGTCAAAATCAAAAGTAACAGTCAGGAGCTGGTGTGCCACCAGCTGCATTAAGTACTGCAGTGCATCTTCTCCTCATGGACTGCACCAGATTTGCCAGTTCTTGCTGTGAGATGTTGCCCCACTCTTCCACCAAGACACCTGCAAGTTCCTGGACATTTCTGGGGGGAATGGCTCTAGCCCTCACCCTCCGATCCAACAGGTCCCAGGCGTGCTCAATGGGATTGAGATCCGGGCTCTTCACTGGACATGGCAGAACACTGACATTCCTGTCTTGCAGGAAAACACGCACAAAACGAGCAGTATGGCTGGTGGCATTGGCATGCTGGAGGGTCATGTCAGGATGAGCCTGCTGGAAGGGTACCACATGAGGGAGGAGGATGTCTTCCCTGTAACGCACAGTGTTGAGTTTGCCTGCAATGACAACAAGTTCAGTCCGAAGATGCTGCGACACACCGCCCCAGACCATGACGGACCCTCCACCTCCAAATCGATCCCGCTCCAGAGTACAGGCCTCGGTGTAATGCTCATTCCTTCATTCCTTATGGGGCGTGAAGGCTATTGAAAAAATACAGTGCCTTGCGAAAGTATTCGTCCCCCTTGAACTTTGAGACCTTTTGCCACATTTCACGCTTCAAACATAAATATATAAAACTGTATTTTTTTGTGAAGAATCAACAACAAGTGTTACACAATCATGAAGTGGAACGACATTTATTGGATATTTCAAACTTTTTTAACAAACAAATCAAATCAAAAACTGAAAGATTGGGCGTGCAAAATGATTCAGCCCCTTTACGCAAACTCTCTCCAGAAGTTCAGTGAGGATCTCTGAATGATCCAATGTTGACCTAAATGACTAAAGATGATAAATACAATCCACCTGTGTGTAATCAAGTCTCCGTATAAATGCACCTGCACTGTGATAGTCTCAGAGGTCCGTTAAAAGCGCAGAGAACATCATGAAGAACAAGGAACACACCAGGCAGGTCCGAGATACTGTTGTGAAGAAGTTTAAAGCCGGATTTGGATACAAAAAGATTTCCCAAGCTTTAAACATCCCAAGGAGCACTGTGCAAGCGATAATATTGAAATGGAAGGAGTATCAGACCACTGCAAATCTACCAAGACCTGGCCGTCCCTCTAAACTTTCAGCTCATACAAGGAGAAGACTGATCAGAGATGCAGCCAAGAGGCCCATGATCACTCTGGGTGAACTGCAGAGATCTACAGCTGAGGTGGGAGACTCTGTCCATAGGACAACAATCAGTCGTATATTGCACAAATCTGGCCTTTATGGAAGAGTGGCAAGAAGAAAGCCATTTCTTAAAGATATCCATAAAAAGTGTTGTTTAAAGTTTGCCACAAGCCACCTGGGAGACACACCAAACATGTGGAAGAAGGTGCTCTGGTCAGATGAAACCAAAATTGAACTTTTTGGCAACAATGCAAAACGTTATGTTTGGCGTAAAAGCTACACAGCTTTTGGGCCAGCTTTTCTTCAGCAGGGACAGGGAAGATGGTTACAATTGATGAGAAGATGGATGGAGCCAAATACAGGACCATTCTAGAAGAAAACCTGATGGAGTCTTTAAAAGACCTGAGACTGGGACAGAGATTTGTCTTCCAACAAGACAATGATCCAAAACATAAAGCAACATCTACAATGGAATGGTTCAAAAATAAACATATCCAGGTGTTAGAATGGCCAAGTCAAAGTCCAGACCTGAATCCAATCGAGAATCTGTGGAAAGAACTGAAAACTACTGTTCACAAATGCTCTCCATCCAACCTCACTGAGCTCAAGCTGTTTTGCAAGGAGGAATGGGAAAAAATGTCAGTCTCTCGATGTGCAAAACTGATAGAGACATACCCCAAGCGACTTACTTACTGTAATCGCAGCAAAAGGTGGCGCTACAAAGTATTAACTTAAGGGGGCTGAATAGTTTTGCACGCCCAATTCTTCTGTTTTTGATTTGTTAAAAAAGTTTGAAATATCCAATAAATGTCGTTCCACTTCATGATTGTGTCCCACTTGTTGTTGATTCTTCACAGAAAAATACAGTTTTATATCTTTATGTTTGAAGCCTGAAATGTGGCAAAAGGTCGCAAAGTTCAAGGGGGCCGAATACTTTCGCAAGGCACCGTATATCGTTTAATAAATGTCCAATTCAGGCTGTAAAACAACAAAATGTGGAAAAAGTAAAAGTGTGTGAATATTTTCTGAAGACACTGTACATACGTTTAAGTTATGCTTATCGTCTTTGAAAGTTATCAAATCTTTCGGAGAATTGTTGTACAGTAGTACATTTTCCTCATTATGTAATGTAGGCCTTACTGAATATGTTGGGGAGGTAATTCCCTGTCATATTTTCTATGTGTCATGTCTCTTCAACGAGTGCAAGCTGTCTCCACGGCAGTTATTCGTCTTGTGATGACGTGGCGATTAGATTTTTTGTGATATCCTCCAGCCCCTTATTCTTGACCAACCAGGACTTATTATTATCCAGGTTCTTGCATCCTTGAAGTCATGCTTTTGATGAGCTATTGTTGTAATTTCGATTAGGCACATCATTCCAAGTCATTCCATAACTCGCTGTTCCAAAATCCGACTTTAAATTGTTGGACCCATTCCCAATTGTCAGACCAACCACACCACATTGTCTTTCCATATTAAAAACCGACGACCCTGCATCGTATCCAAGAGAACAACTTTGTTTTTATGAAGAGTAAATTGTTTGTAGCAATGAGTTCCGTCAAAGTAGAGATGGGAATAGGAGGAACGTTAAGATTTAAGTGTTATCTCCTGCCCCTCCTTTAATTTGCAGACGGCCGTCGGCGGAAGCAATAACTGTAGATTAGCAATAGGGGATTTCTCATGGGAGAGGGGCTACAAGGAGAAAGCCTTCCAGGCTCGATACCTTGGCAAATGTTTTTCTTTCCAAAGTCCAGTTTTCTCTGCTTCATTGTCCCTCACAGCCCCTGTAATTTCCCCTTTTACTGCTCTTCTGAGGGACAATTTGTGTGTTGGCTCTAGTTTTATTTGTTGGTGCTCGGTGGAGGGTGGGAGAGGACATCAAATGAAAGCCATTAATCACCTCACAGGCTGTAAGAGATAATTGTAAAGGGAGAGAGAGAGAGGAAGAGAGGTAAGGGAGTAAAACTAAATAAATCAGGAAGAGTGGTGTTTGGACTCTTACAAGTGCCATATAACAACCATGCCTTCAATTTCCTCCTGACACATGTCACCATGAGTATGAGAGAGGTGTGAAGGAGTGCTGGGAAAAGTGAAATATATGCAAAATAGATCACTTCTCAGGGCGCATGTTTTTTTACGGATCTTTTGGGGAATTTTGTGGTGCACACTCAGAAAGTCAGAAACCCACAATACAATATATTTTTTCTTTTTTTCTTTATTTAACCAGGCAAGTCAGTTAAGAACAAATTCTTATTTTCAATGACTGCCTGTTTAGGGGCAGAACAACAGATTTGTACCTTGTTAGCTCGGGGATATGAACTTGCAACCTTTCGGTTACTAGTCCAACGCTCTAACCACTAGGCTACCCTTCCGTCCCAATTGGATATGGGATTAGTCTGCGACAGACACACGCATCTCACATTTCATGACATTACATGATTATATATTGCTAAATAAAAAAATCACAAATAATATTTTATATTATTAATTTCAAAAAAGGGCATTAGCATGATAAGAACTTACCAGTCCAAAACGATGTCCTCTCCCGTTCAAAAAATATTCCTCCACAATCGCTAAATGAATCGTCCTACAACAATTTATTCTAAAATTGTGTGTACATCTGTATATCTAGACTTAGATTTAGCTTTCCCTGACTTAGTCACCGTAAGGATTGATATATAAACAGCTGAATATGCGAAACAACGCTGTGCGTAATATGTGTTTCTCCTTCCGGTATGAGACTTCAATAGCAAATTTCTCTCTTTACGCTGGAGCTTACAACACATAAACATGACCTATTGCCGTTTACATCAGCTCATTGGCTATCTACCCAGCTATATTTCAAGACGATCAGTGGTCATTGGGTTAAAATACAGTCAATCAACGAAACAGCGGGCAAATCATTGGTGCACAATGATGTCATGACTTGTTGTCTTCAAATCGGTTTCTTTCAGTCAAAAAGTCCTGCGAAATGACCCATCAGGTTTGATTGTGTTACAAACAAACCAGTTGATTGCAGTGAAACCAAACATGACTGGAAAAGTCACGTTCTGTGTGGGTTATTTACCTGGAATGTGTCGTCGAAAATGGAATGAGACGGAATTCACGACACAAGCGGTTCACAAAATGTTTCGTGTTAGGCTATAATAACGGATTTTATCAAACAAAAGATCATTCATTGTGTAACAATGAGCATTGGAATTGCAAACAGACGAAGATCGTCAAAGGTAAACAATTTAGTTTAATGCAGTTTGTGATTGTTACGCCTGTGCTGGTTGAATTAGTTGTTTTTTATGGGGCTCTATGCTCAGATAATCACATTGTATTCTTTCGCAGTAAATCCTTTTTTAAATCTGACAATGCAGTTGGATTAGCAAGATTCTAGGCTTTTGATACATGTGAGACACTTGTATTTTCATGAATGTTTGTGGAATGTTTGTGGAATTTCAGCCTGCTACCGGGTTCCGTGCTCAGAGAGGTTAAGGAATGGGGCCTTATTTAGCTCATTTAATGGTCCTCCTTTATTTTTCTAAGCAATTATATAAATGAAGCCATAATGACATTTTGACTTAATGCACATCTTCCAATTTCGGAGAAACCACAATAATCTCTTACAGGATTAGTTGAATCCTAACCATGGTATGGGCATGTATTTTCAACTTTTTGTGTGCTTCAAAATTATATGTGCTGTAATTGCATTCCTGCATGTGGTTAACACAACAATTATATTAGCTAATTACAAATCTAAATGTAATTTATTTTATATCAGTTAGAGAGATCAGTCACCTTACTATAAAGTTGCCAGAAATCCAAACCGGACATAGAGCAAACTTTTATTAGAGTCTTAGCAGTGATAACTGGAATTTCAGATGGAATACATTTGAATACTTTTTATTGGTTATCAGATACTTCAATAATTCATAAAATATTCTGTAATTAATGTGAGATATGCATTGATAATTTAACTTAATTGACCATAAATACTTAATTGAGCGTTCAGTGACAAATTCAGGCCAAATAAATCTTAACAAAATTCTCATAACACATGGTTAAACATAGGTTATTTTTAAGGAAGTTGTTGGTTCCTCAGTCTTGATGGCCTCCGTTTAGTGTTTATTGAACCTTGGCTTTGAATTTGATAAAATATCACCCCTCCAGATATGCAAAACTGCTATTCATTTGCAAGGCTTTTGATGGAATTACCAATTAGACAAAAAGCATTCAAGCTGTTAATTCATAACTCTACATGTCAATGAGGCATTTACTTCTGAGACCATATGACATTTGCTTATATTATCATTGACTGTAATTGGGTATGGGGGAGTTGTGTAAGTTTTGGCTTTACATGTATAACACTGTCAATACCCAATAAACAGAATTTAAGATGTCACATAGCAGTTTAGTGGTTGCATTGCAATTGCATAGTAATGCAGGTGTTTTAAGTGTGTTTTATTTTATGCAAGTGGAATACTACATATTAATATGAGGTTAATAGTAAAAGTTAAAAGTGCTAGCAAATGCAACTTTCCCTAGCTCTCAAGGGGACAAATAGGCTACTTAAAAATAATATGTACATGACCAGTCAAAGGTTTGGACACACCTACTCATTCAATGGTTTTTCTTTATTTAGACTATTTTCTACATTGTAGAATATTAGTGAAGACATTAAAACCATGAGATAACACATATGGAATCATGTAGTAACCAAAAGAGTGTTAAACAAATCAAAATATATTTTATATTTGAGATTCTTCAAAGTAGTGTAAGAATATTCGAAGATAAATACACAATGCAGAGGACTAAAGGTCAAGAGGGAATTAATGATCAATGGAAATAGTGTTTTTTCTGTAATAGGGAATTCATGAGTCCTAATCCTTAATGGGTCCTAGGCACGGGAGACATTTCAGTCCGGGACACATAGATACATGTGGCAAGTTCTCATTGAGCCTGAAACAGGATACTTGGTATTTGGCCATTGGCCCAGTTTTATTGCAAGGAATTCTAATTGGTCAACCACAGGCTAGAGCTAGGTTATACATTACATCCAGTCACTTTGTTCTGAGGAGAAGACATTGCGAACAGAGAAGAATGTCCATCTACTTTCCAGCAAAACAACTATGATTTGTTCTCTTTGAATAAACCTATTTTTCTCCCCCTGATTTGCTTTGGGGTCTGTGTCATAGAGGAATAACCTCAACTAATAACATCAACTGCTAACAGTAGCCACGCTTTGCCTTGATGACAGCTTTGCACACTATTGGCATTCTCTCAACCAGCTTCATGAGGTATGATTTTCCAACAGTCTTGAAGGAGTTCCTACATATGCTGAGCACTCGGTGGCTGCTTTTCCTTCACTCTGCGGTCCAACTCATCCCAAACCATCTCAATTGGGTTGAGGTCGGGGGATTGTGGAGGCCAGGTCATCTGATGCAGCACTCCATCACTCTCCTTCTTGGTAAAATAGCCCTTACACAGCCTAGAGGTGTGTTTTGGGGCATTGTCCTTTTGAAAAACAAATGATAGTCCCACTAAGCGCAAACCAGATGGGATGGCGTATCACTGCAGAATGCTGTGGTAGCCATGCTGGTTAAGTGTGCCTTGAATTCTAAATAAATCAGACCCACACCATCACACCTCCTCCTCCATGTTTCACGGTGGGAACCACACATGCAGAGATCATCCATTAAACTACTCTGCGTCTCACAAAGACAGGGTGGTTGGTGCCAAAAATCTCAAATTCGAACTCATCAGACCAAAGGACAGATTTCTACCGGTTTAATGTCCATTGCTTGTGTTTCTTGGCCCAAGCAAGTCTCTTCTTATTATTGGTGTCCTTTAGTAGTGGTTTCTTTGCAGCAATTCAACCATGAAGGCCTGATTCAAGGAGTCTCCGCTGAACAGTTGATGTTGAGATGTGTCAGTTACTTAAACACTGTCAAGCATTTATTTGGGCAGCAATTGATGAGGCTGATAACTCTAATGAACTTATCCTCTGCAGCAGAGGTAACTCTGGGTCTTCCTTTCCTGTGGCGGCCCTTATGAGTGCCAGTTTCATCAAAACGCTTGATGGTTTTTGCGACTCCAATTGAAGAAACTTTCAAAGTTCTTGAAATTTTCCGGATGACTGACTTTCAAGTCTTAAAGTAATGACGCACTGTCATTTCTCTTTGCTTATTTGAGCTGTTCTTACCATAATATGGACTTGGTCTTTTACCAAATAGGGCTATCTATTTGTATACCACCCCTACCTTGTCACATCACAACTGAATGGCTCAAACACATTAAGAAGGAAAGAAATTCCACAAATTAACATTTAACAAGACACCTGTCAATTGAAATGCATTCTAGATGATTAACTCATGAAGCTGGTTGACAGAATGCCAAGAGTGAGCAAAGCTGTCGTCAAGGCAAAGGCTGGCTACTTTGAAGAATCTCAAATATATTTTGATTTGTTTAACATTCTTTTGGTTACTTCATGATTCCATATGTCTTATTTCATAGTTTTGATGTCTTCACTATTATTGTACAATGTAGAAAATAGTAAAAAAGTAAGAAACACCCTTGAATGAGTACTTGTGTCCAAACTTTTGACTGGTACTGTATATTATTTGTACAGGAAGTCGGAAGATTACGTAAACCTTAGCCAAATACATTTAAACTCAGTTTTTCAGAATTCCTGAATTTAATCGTAGTAAAAATTCCCTGTCTTAGGTCAGTTAGGATCACCGCTTTATTGTAAGAATGTGAAATGTCAGAATAATAGTAGAGAGAATTATTAATTTCAGCTTTCATTTCTTTCATCACATTCCCAGTGGGTCAGAAGTTTACATACACTCAATTAGTATTTGGTAGCATTGCCTTTAAATTGTTTAACTTGGTTCAAACGTTTCGGGTAGCCTTCCACAAGCTTCCCACAATAATTTGGGTAAATTTTGGCCCATTCCTACTGACAGAGCTGGTGTAACTAAATCAGGTTTGTTGGCCTCCTTGCTCGCAGACACTTTTCAGTTCTGCCCACAAATTCTCTATTGGATTGAGGTCAGGGCTTTGTGATGGCCACTCCAATACCTTGACTTTGTTGTCCTTAAGCCATTTTGCCACAACATTGGAAGTATGCTTGGGGTCATTGTCCATTTGGAAGACCCATTTGCGACCAAGCTTTAACTTCCTGACTGATGTCTTGAGATGTTGCTTCAATATATCCACATAATTTCCCCTCCTGATGATAGCATCTATTTTGTGAAGTGCACCAGTCCCTCCTTTAGCAAAGCACCCCCACAACATGATGCTGCCACCTCCGTGATTCACGGTTGGAATGGTGTTCTTCGGCTTGCAAGCATCCCCCCCTTTTCCTCCAAACATAATGATGTCCCCATGTGCAGTTGCAAACCGTAGTCTGGCTTTTTTATGGCGGTTGTGGAGCAGTGGCTTCTTCCTTGCTGAGCGGCCTTTCAGGTTTCATGTCGATATAGGACTGGTTTTACAGTGGATATAGATACTTTTGTACCTGTTTCCTCCAGCATCTTCACAAGGTCCTTTGCTGTTGTTCTGGGATTGATTTGCACTTTTCGCACCGAAGTACCAATGTCTCCTTCCTGAGTGGTATGACGGCTGCGTGGTTCGATGGTGTTTATATTTTCTTACTATTGTTTGTACAGATGAACATGGTACCTTCAGGCATTTGGAAAGTGGAGGTCTACAATTTTTTTTCTAACGTCTTGGCTGATATCTTTTGATTTTCCCATGATGTCAAGCAAAGAGGCACTGAGTTTGAAGGTAGACCTGGAAAAACATCCACAGGTACACCTCCAATTGACTCAAATGATGTAAATTAGCTTATCAGAAGCTTCTTCAGCCATGACATAATTTTCTGGAATTTTCCAAGCTGGTTAAAGGCACAGTCAACTTAGCGTATGTAAACTGCTGACCCACTGGAATTGTGATACAGTGAATTATAAGTGAAATAATCTGTCTGTAAACAGTTGTTGGAAAAATGACTTGTGTCATGCACAAAGTAGACCGACTTACCAAAACTATAGTTTGCCAACAAGAAATTTGTGGAGTGATTTCAATATGAGTTTTATTGACTCCAACCTAAGTGTATGTAAACTTCTAACTTCAACCGTATATACTGTACATCAACAGTAAACATGGCTCACTCGAGACACGCTATCGAAGTTGGTAGAGCCAGCTGGTTTCTTCACGCATCGCGCAGACAGAAACAAACATCTTTCTGGTAAGAAGAGGGGCGGGGGGGATTGCCTTATTATTAACGAGACGTGGTGTGATCATAACAACATACAGGAACTCAAGTCCTTCTGTTCACCTGACATAGAATTCCTCACAATCAAATGTCGACGGCATTATCTACCAAGAGAATTCTCTTCGATTGTAATAATTATAATCACAGCCGCATATAATTATAACCACAGCCGCATATATTCCCCCCCAAGCAGACACATCGATGGCCCTGAACTAACTTTATTTGACTCTATATAAACTGGAAACCACATATCCTGAGGCTGCATTCATTGTAGCTGGGTATTTTAAAGCTAATCTGAAAACAAGACTCCCTAAATTCTATCAGCATATCGATTGTGCTACCAGGGCAGGTAAAACCCTGGATCATTGTTATTCTAACTTCCGCGACACATACAGTATAAGGACCTCCCTTGCGCTCCTTTTGGAAAAGCTGACCACGACTCAATTTTGTTGCTTCCAGCCAATAGACAGATACTAAAACAGGAAGCTCCCACTCTAAGGTCTGTTCAATGCTGGTCCGACCAATCTGAGTCCATGCTTAAAGATTGCTTCGATCACATGGATTGGGATATGGTGCGCAAGGCATCAAACAACAACATTGACGAATAAGCTGATTCAGTGAGCGAGTTCATTAGCAAGTGCATTGGCGATGTCGTACCCACAGCAACTATTAAGACATTCCCAAACCATAAACCGTGGATTGAAGGCAGCATTCGCGCGAAACCGAAATCACGAACCACTGCTTTTAACCAGGGCAAGGTAAGCGGAAACATGACCAAATACAAACAGTGTAGCTATTCCCTCCACAAGGCAATCAAACAAGCTTAGCGTCAGTATAGAGACAAAGTAGAGTCGCATTTCAATGGCTCAGACACAAGAGGTATGTGGAAGGGTCTACAGTCAATCACGGATTACAAAAATAAAACCAGCCCCATCGCGGACCAGGATGTCTTGCTCCCAGACAGACTAAACAACTTCTTTGCTCGCTTTGAGGACAGTACAGTGCCACTGACATGGCCCTCTACCAAAACCTGCGGACTCTCCTTCACTGCAGCTGACGTGAATAAAACATTTAAACTTGTCAACCCTCACAAGGCTGCAGGCCCAGACGGCATCCCCAGCCGTGTCCTCAGAGCATGCGCAGACCAGCTGGCTGGTGTGTTTACGGACATATTCAATCAATCCTTATCCCAGTCTGCCTTTCCCACATGCTTCAAGAGGGCCACCATTGTTCCTGTTCCCAAGAAAGCTAAGGTAACTGAGCTAAATGACTACCGCCCCGTAGCACTCACTTCAGTCATCATGAAGTGCTTTGAGAGACTCGTCAAGGACCAAATCACCTCCACCCTACCTGACACCCTAGACCCACTTCAATTTGCTCACCGCCCCAATAGGTCCACAGACGACGCAATCGCAACCACACTGCACACGGCCCTAACCCATCTGAACAAGAGGAATAGAATGCTGTTTATCGACTAAAGCTCAGCATTTAACACCATAGTACCCTCCAAACTCGTCATCAAGCTTGAGACCCTGGGTCTCGACCCCGCCCTGTGCAACTGGGGACTGGACTTCCTGACGGGCAGCCCCCAGGTGCTGAGGGTAGGTAACACCATCTCCACCCAGCTGATCCTCAACACTGGGGCCCCACAAGGGTGCGTTCTGAGCCCTCTCCTGTACTCCCTGTTCACCCACGACTGCGTGGCCATGCATGCCTCCAACTCAATCATCAAGTTTGCAGACGACACTACAGTGGTAGGCTTGATTACCATCAACGACGAGACGGCCTACAGGGAGGAGGTGAGGGCCCTCGGAGTGTGGTGTCAGGAGAATAACCTCCCACGTCAACAAAACAAAGGAGATGACCATGGACTTCAGGAAACAGAAGAGGGAGCACCCCCCTATCCACATTGACGGGACAGCAGGGGAGAGGGTAGAAAGTTAAGTTCCTCGGCGTACACATCAGGGACAAACTGAATTGGTCCACCCACACAGACAGCGTGGTGAAGAAGGCGCAGCAGCGCCTCTTCAACCTCAGGAGGCTGAAGAAATTCTGCTTGTCACCAAAGGCACTCACAAACTTTTACAGATGCACAACCGAGAGCATCCTGTCGGGCTGTATCACCGCCTGGTACGGCAGCTGCTCCGCCCACAACCGTAAGGCTCTCCAGAGGGTAGTGAGGTCTGCTTGTGCTTCTAGTTCCGACAATGCAGTAATAACCAACGAGTAATCTAACCTAACAATTTCACAACAACTACCTTATACACACAAGTGTAAAGGGATGAAGAATATGTACATAAAAATATATGAATGGGTGATGGTACAGAACGGCATAGGCAAGATGCAGTAGATGGTATAGAGTACAGTATATATTTTTACCTGCATAAATAAAGGTACAAATAAATAAATAAATGTCTTGTTTAACATAATAATGGCTTAATTATTCTTATTCTTATTATTGATGACAGCATGTCCAGGGCCAATAACATGGTTGCTAATCTGATTCTACCTCTCTTCTGCAAAACTGCTAGGATGCTGTCCAGCAAAACTTGGCGAAGACCAACAACGGCGTGGAGGCCTGTCATCCAACATTTTTGGTGAATCTTGGCGCTACCCACCCCACCATTTGGAAGTTCATCGAGGCATTGCAATGACAGCGTCAAAGAGGTGAAATGAGAATGGAGCTGCAACTCCAAAATCTATATGAGAAAAATGAGCACCTAGCCTACTTAGACACTTCTTCATGACACATCAATTTCAACCCTTTCAATGACTCCAAAATCCTTATGAGACCAGAACATTAAGCACATTCTTGGTAGATTTGTTCCTGAACATGTTTTTAACGTGCTGCATTGATATGTAGCCTACTCATAATTTGTGTATGTATTTTATTGTTATTTGAAGTAGATGTTTTAGTCCTACTTATTTTTGCCCCATCATTTTTTGTAGTTTGCTAAGCTTTTTTGTTTATAAATAAAAGGTTTTATAGTGAATGGTTGGTGTAAAAACTAGATACATTTTCTATACCTTCTATAAAAAGAAATGCATTGTAGAAACTAGATATTGTCTGTTTTTAACCTTCAGCCTTTATATAACCATATGAATGAATTGATATACAACATTCATCCCATATGATCAAATTTAGATAAGCCTAGGCTACAATTTTCTGCCCATATGAAGGAATGTATATACAATATTTGTAGCCATATATGATTTAATGAAAAGCTGATAACATACACATTCAATAACAGACTCATAAACAAAATCAGGCAATAGAGGCAATAGTTAACCTACACAACATTGTTTCACATTCTTTAATAACTGACTCATAAACACAATCATGCAATAGGCTACATCTGGCTTCGCAGCTTCCCAGGGAAACTCAATTTATTGTAGCCTCACGCGGAGGTAAGCGTAGAGGAGGAAGGAGTTTGCTTCTGCTGCATTGTCCGCTGTAAAACATTACGTCTTGTGACGGTGCTTCGGTGTTATCTTGTGGTTGTATGAAAAGCAGTATCATGACCCTGGGGCATACCCCCCCCCAAAAAATGTTTAGATGCAGGCCAGCAAAGCCACTACACAACACTAAACAATACATTAATTGCACTATAACGGTGACAAACATTGCCCACAAACTGTAAGATATATGTTAGGGCCTACATAAAGCTGTCCCGACAGCAGAGCTTTCTTTTCAGCACCATGGAGTGAATCCTCACCACCGCTACACCTGGCTATCAACAGAGACTTGTTTGGCAGCGAAAAAACTTTATTAAAACTAATTTACTGCCTTTTTAAAAAACATAGCTGATATGGCTAACTTGCTTAAACAAATGTGGTTTCTACTGACAATTGAGATGTACAAACTATGGCATAAGGGAAGGATGAGCAGATAAGAGGCAATCCATCATTTCAATTAAGACATTAACAAGCGAGCTAAGACGGACATAGTCAATACTATTTGTTGAGCACTTTTGAAATGTACAGGAATAGAATTCAGAACATGGGCCGTTCTTACAGTATTCTCCCTGTACACCAAGACAGGACCCTAGGATAAATAAAGGGGGCACCCCTAAAAACAAAAAACATTTGTCATAAGAAACTAGCTCCCTGGTATACAGGAAATACCCGAGCCCTGAAGCAAGCTTCCAGAAAATTGGAATGGACCTTCACCAAACTGGAAGTCTTCCGACTAGCTTGGAAAGACAGTACTGTGCAATATCAAAGAGCTGCTAAATTTTTCCAACTTAATTGAGGAGAATAAGAACAATCCAACATTTATTATTGATACTGTCGCAAAGCTAACTAAAAAGCATTCCCAAGAGAGGATGGCTTTCACTTCAGCAGTGATAAATTCATGAACTTCTTTGAGGAAAAGATCATGATCATTAGAAAGCAAATTACGGACTCCTCTTTAAATCTGCATATTTCTCCAAAGCTCAGTTGTCCTGAGTCTGCACAACACTGCCATGCCCTGGATCAAGGGAGACACTCAAGTTGTTTAATCCTATATCTCTTGACACATTTAAGAAAATAGTAATGGCCTCTAAACCTCCAAGCTGCATACTGGACCCTATTCCAACTAAACTACTGAAAGATCTGCTTCTTGTATTTGGCCCTCCTATGTTGAACATAATAAATGGTTCCCTATCCACCAGATGTGTACCAAACTCATTAAAAGTGGCGGTAATAAAACCTTGACCCAGAAAATATAAAAACCTATCGGCCTATATCAAATCTCCCATTCCTCTCAAAAATGTTTGAAAAAGCTGTTGCACAGCAACTCAATGCCTTCCTGAAGACAAACAATGTATATGAAACGCTTCATTCTGGTTTTAGACCCCATCATAGCACTCGTGAAGGTGGTAAATTAACTTTTAATGGTGTCTGACCAAGGCTCTGCATCTGTCCTCGTGCTCCTAGTCCTTGGTGCTGCTTTTGACACCATCGATCACCACATTCTGTTGGAGAGATTGGAAACCCAAATTGGTCTACACAGACAAGTTCTGGCCTGGTCTTATCTCTCAGAAAGACATCAGTTTGTCTCTGTGGATGGTTTGTCCTCTGACAAATCAACTGTAAGTTTCGGTGTTCCTAAAGGTTCCGTTTTAGGACCAGTATTGTTTTCACTATATTTTACCTCTTGGTGATGTCATTCGGAAACATAATGGTAACTTTCACTGCTATGCAGATGATACACAGCTGTACTTTTCAATTAAACATGGTGAAGCCCCAAAATTGCCCTCCCTGGAAGCCTGTGTTTTAGACATAAGGAAGTGGATGGCGGCAAATGTTCTTCTTTTAAACTAGGACAAAACAGACATGTTAGTTCTAGGTCCCAAGAAACAAAGATCAATTCTGTTGGATCTGACAAGTAATCCTAATGGTTGTACAGTCGTCTCAAATAAAACTGTGAAGGACCTCGGCGTTACTCTGGACCCTGATCTCTCTTTTGACGAACATATCAAGAATATTTCAAGGACAGCTTTTTTCCATCTTCGTAACATTGCAAAAATCAGAAACATTCTGTCCAAAAATGATGCAGAAAACTTAATCCATGCTTTTGTCACCTCTAGATTAGACTAATGCAATGCTCTACTTTCCGGCTACCCAGATAAAGCACTTTATAAACTTCAGTTAGTGCTAAATATGGCTGCTGGAATCTTGACTAGAAGCAAAAAAAAATATAATATTACTTCAGTGCTAGCCTCTCTACACTGGCTTTCTTTTAAGGCTAGGGCTGATTTTGAGGTTTTACTGCTAACCTACAAAGCATTACATGGACTTACTCCTACCTATCTCTCTGATTTGGTCCTGCCTTACATACCTACACGTATGCTACGGTCACAAGACGCATGCCTCCTTATTGTCCCTAGAATTTCTAAGCAAACAGCTTCAGGCAGGGCTTTTCCTGTAGAGCTCCATTTTTATGGAATGGTCTGCCTATCTATGTGAGAGACATAGACTTGGTCTCAACCTTTAAGTCTTTATTGAAGACTCATCTCTTCAGTATGTCCTATGATTGAGTGTAGCCTGGCCTAGGGATGTGAAGGTGAACGGAACGGCACTGGAGTAAGGAACCGCCCTTGCTGTCTCTGCCTGGCTGGTTCCCCTCTCTCCACCGGGATTCTCTGCCTCTGATTCTATTACGGGGGCTGGGTCACTGGCTTACTGGTGCTCTTCCATCCCGTCCCTAGGGGTGCGTCACTTGAGTGGGTTGAGTCATTGACGTGATCTTCCTGCCTGGGTTTGGCGCCCCCCTCGGGTTTGTGCTGTGGGTGAGATCTTCGTGGGTTATAATCAGCCTTGTCTCAGGGTAGTAAGTTGGTGGTTGAAGATATCCCTCTAGTGGAGTGTGGGCCGTGCTTTGGCAAAGTGAGTGGGGTTATATCCTGCCTGGTTGGCCTTGTCCGGGGATATCGTTGGACGGGGCCACAGTGTCTCCCGACCCCTCCTGTCTCAGCCTCCAGTATTTATGCTGCAATAGTTTTTGTCGGGGTGCTAGACTCAGTCTGTTATGTCTGGAGTATTTCTCCTGTCTTTTCCAGTGTCCTGTGTGAATTTATGTTTGCTCTCTCGCTCTCTCTCTCTCCTTCTCCAGACCCTTTTCCCCACATTACCGTGTGTTAGGAATAATACATTCCCTGTAAACGGTATTTTTCTCTGCCTCTGTCGTCCTTCCCCGCACCTACGATCACATACTTTTTTCACTCCACGGGGGCTTGAGATGTAGCGGGGTGTTGCGTTCCCTCCAGCAAGAGGCATATGAAACATAACAGAGGCTCATCCGGGATTATTAAATCCACAGGACCCCGATGCTCTGAGCTATCTGTGATTGGTGATTGAGACGTGGTGGTTAAGGTTGTGAGTTTGGGTGACTTGTTTAGTTTACGTGTGTTCAGTAGGCTGCTGTGTATTTTATTGAAGCTCCCTCTGTTCATCGGTTGGTTGGGTTGCGTAAGGTAGACCTTTGCGCCATAGCTGACCATTATCGACTCTTCGTTCCTGAGAAAGCCCTAAAGGCTGAGCTTTCGGTGCTAGTCAGGGAGGGTATAGTGGGAAACAAATTCTTGTTGAAAGATGAGGAGAGGGAGGCTTCAGGAGAGGAGAAGGGTAGACCTTCCGATGCCAAGTCGGAGGACGGCGCAGAGGAAGGGGTTGCTTGTTACCCACTTTACATTGCCACGATTCCACCCTTTATCTTCTGCTTCGGGTCATTCAGACGGGACCGCTAGGCTAAAGGTGAGAATGGCCCGTTTGGAAATGGAGCTAAAAGATAAAGTGCGCGTTAGACAGCTGGAGTTTGATTTAGAAATATGGAAATAGAAACCAACAAGGAGTTGAGGATATGACAACTTGAGCTAGACCCTGGCTCCAGTGCGACTCCACAACCTGCCCGTCATCAAGCCCACTTCGAAGTGAGTAAAAAATATTGCTTTAGTCGATTTCGAGAGTTGGAAGTTGATTCCTATTTCTCTGCGTTTGAACGTGTGGCTGCTGCGCTGCATTTGCCGCTCGAGATTTGCCCGCTCCTGTTGCAATGTAAATTGTATGGGAAAGCCCAGGAAGTAGGAGCTGCTCTCTACCTGGAAGACAGTTTACAGTACGATATAGTTAAAACAACTGTGGGCTTATGGGGGCTTATGAGTTGGTGCCTGAAGCTTATAGGCAGAGCTTCAGGAACCACAAAAAACCCTCTCACCGTACTTTTGTTGAGTTTCCTAGGGACAAAGAGTCTCTGTTTAATCGCTGGTGTTCAGCCAGCAAAGTTAACACCTTTGCTGATATTTGGGAATTGATTCTGTTTGATGATTTTAAAAGCAACCTGCCTGATATAATTGTAGTTCATTTAAATGAACAGAAAGTGGTGACATTAGCCCAGAAGCAGTGTTGGCAGAGGAGTACGCTCTGACACACACGTGATTGCAGACTGCCTGGTTTTGAAATAAACCGAAACAGTCCCTATCACCACCGATGTGCGACATATTGATTCAGCATTTGGGAAACCGGATCATATCTATGCTCCGTTTATATCTGTCTGTTGTGTTTCCTTAACTGGAGAATAAGCTGATCAAAAGCCCATACAAATATTACGAGACACAAAGGCGGCGCAGTCCGTGATCGTTACTGAAGCTTTACCCTGGTCCCCTGAAATGTATTGTGGCTTGCATGTCATATTACTGGGTATAGAGACAAAAAGCGTACTTGTACACTGGGTCCACTTAGTGTCAGACTTGGTATCAGGACGTTTCCATGTTGGTGTAGTGTCTACACTGCCAGTAAAAGGAGTCACATTGCTACTAGGGAACAATATCGCTGGTGGTAACGTGACTCCTGTGTTAGAAGTAGTAGACAACCCAGATATCAAAACAGCGGATGATAAATTGGTTCAAGCATTTCCCCATGTTTTCATGCTTGTGTGTTAACGAGGGCACAATCTCGCAAGCTGGGAGATGTGTTGGATTTGTCTAGTTCCATTTTTGAGCATATTGAGGTAGAAGAGAATGCACCGAGTATTCATTCTGCAAGGCCGACGGTTTCTACCCCTGTAAAAACTAAGGCAGGAGAAAGTGAAATCGCGCCCAAATTTCATGACATTTAGGGATTACGAAGATTTATAACCGAGTCCTTAAAAAACAATTCTGGCCAGGTTTGAAGTCTGACGTTATCCAATTTTGTAAAACATGTCATGTATGTCAACTCACTGGGAAAGTTAATCAAACAGTTCCTCGTGCACCTCTGCCCGATTCCTGTGGTGGGGGAACCATTTGAATGAATGATAATCGATTGTGTAGGTCCGTTGACAAAAACCAGATCAGGTAACCAGTTTTTACTAACAATAATGTGCCGTGCTACTCAATACCCAGAGGCTATCCCTCTCCGTACTATAACGGCTAAGACTGTGGTGAAGGCACTAGTTAAGTTCTTCTCTACGTTTAACTTCTTGAGAATACTTGACACGCAGACGTCCCAAGTATGCCCCTGGAAATGCAAATGCGCTACGCTAAATGCTAAATGTACTCGTTACAACTCAATCTTTGATCAAAATTCACAAGCAGGGTATTGAATTAAAGCTACACTCGTTGTGAACCTAGCCAGCAAGTCAGATTTTTAAAATGCTTTTCGGCGAAAGCATGAGAAGCTATTATCTGATAGCATGCACCCCCCAAAATGCCAGCTCGACACATAAACAACAGATTTTGCGGTAGCCGGCGCTACCCAAAACGCAGAAATAAAATATAAAACATTCATTACCTTTGACGAGCTTCTTTCTTGGCACTCCTATATGCCCCATAAACATCACTATTGGGTCTTTTTTTCGTTTAAATCGGTCCATATATACCCAAAATAGCTTTGTATGGGATCTGTGTCATTCAGAAAAAATCATCGTTTTTAAACGCTGCGTAATTTTTTTAAATTAAAAAAGTCGACGATAAACTTTCACAAAACACTTCGAAATCCTTTTGTAATCCAACTTTAGGTATTAGTAAACGTTTATAATCTATCAAAATGATTACAGGGCGATGTATATTCAATAGGTCTTCACTTGCAAAAACAATGCCATCTGATATCTCCCTCAACTGCATCCGGGTGAAGACTGGGAAAATGGAGGTCAGATAGAAGGATTTTCCAACAATTAATTCAATTGAAAATTAGGACAATGGCGCCATCGTGCGGAATTTCTATGAATTGCAGGCAGATCGCCATTAAATTCTGTTCTCTTTTAATAACTGGTGGAAGTGACTTATGGAAATTATTTTTAGCTTTCAGAGAGCAGTTTTTCTTGCGTTTTTCAATGAAACACACGATCTGTTATAGTCACAGCCGTGATTTAACCAGTTTTATAAACTTCAGAGTGTTTTCTATCCACACATACTAATCATATGCATATACTATATTCCTGGCATGAGTAGCAGGACGCTGAAAAGTTGCGCGATTTTTAACAGAATTTTCGAAAAAGGAAGGGGTAGAAGTAAGAGGTTTTTAAACTCCCTAAAGTAATCCAAACTGTCAAAGCTGTTTTCAAATGTGTTAAAGATGCTGTGTATTTCCCATCAGGTGTCCAGTCCATATCATCCAGAGAGTCAAGGGGCCCTCGAATGCTGACGTCAGATGCTTAAGGCGATGCTACTCAGGTATTGCATGGATGCCAGTACCGATTGGGATGAGGGGGTACCATTCATCCTCTTTGCTATCAAGGAAACAATACAAGAGTCCTTAGGGTTCAGCCCTGCTGACCTTGTGTTTGGATATCCACGGGGTCCGCTAAAAGTTTTGAAGGAACATCTCCTACACCCTGTAGTGCCCCTAAAAATGTGTTGGATTATGTCAGTAACATGCTCCAGACAGCTCCTCAGGTAAGCCGGTCCAGCCAGCCGTCTTCATTGTGGCTGCGTTGGTGCTGAAGCCTGGCTGGGGAGGTTAAGGAGGATGGGTTGGAGTTACGCCATACATTACAGCAGTGTGAACGCTTATATAATTTGGAGATGCTGAAAAAGTTACCCTCTCAAGTGGAACACTTGGATAAAGATCAAACTAATGATCTTATCCTATTGATAAATAATTTTCTCAATGTGTTTCAGGACATTCCAAGTCGCACATCCATCTTGGAACATCACATGGATGTGGGGAACGCTGCTCCTATTCGTCAGCATCCTTCCCGGGTTAACGCTAAGAAACGGGAGGTAATGAAAAGTGAGGTAGCTTATTTATTACAGAATTACATGGCAAACCCAGTAACAGCTCCAGGAGTTCCCCGTGTATTCTCGTTCCTAAGCCTGACGCACGTCCTGCTTATGTACGGACTATCGTTGCATAAATTCCATTACAATATCTGATTATTTTCCTCTACCTCGATTAGATGACTGCATTGATAGAATTGGCTCTGCTGCTTATGTTAGTAAGTTAGATTTGCTATAAGGTTATTGGCAGGTGCCTCAGAACTCTCGAGCTTCTGACATTTCGGCTTTCATTACGCCTGATAACTTCGTACAGTATACTGTGATACCCTTTGGAATGTGTAATGCACCTGCTACATTTCAGCACCTAGTTAACCTCTCTGGGATATTCGGGACGGTAGCGTCCCACCCCGCCAACAGCCAGTGAAAGTGCAGGGCGCCAAATTCAAAACAACAAAAATCTCATAATTAAAATGTCTCAAGCATGCAAGTATTTTACACCATTTTAAAGATACAATTCTCGTTAATCTAGCCACAGTGTCTGATTTCAAAAAGGCTTTACAGCAAAAGCACCACAAATGATTGTTAGGTCACCACCAAGTCACAGAAAAACACAGCCATTTTTCCAGCCTAAGAGAGGAGTCACAAAAAGCAGAAATAGAGATATAATTAATCACTAACCTTTTATGATCTTCATCAGATGACACTCATAGGACTTCATGTTACACAATACATGTATGTTTTGTTTGATAAAGTGCATATTAATATCCCAAAATCTCATTTTACATTGGCGTGTTATGTTCCCTAGTTCCAAAACATGCGGTGATTTTGCAGAGAGCCACATCAATTTACAGAAATACTCATAATAAACATTGATAAAAGATACAACTGTTATACATGGAACTTTAGATAAACTTCTCCTTACTGCAAAAAAAAGATTTCAAAAAAACTTTACGGAAAAAGCATACCATGCAATAATCTGAGTACGGCGCTCAGAGACCAAAACAGCCAAAGAGATATCCGCCATGTTGTAGAGTCAACATTAGTCAGAAATAGCATTATAAATATTCACTTACCTTTGATGATCTTCATCAGAATGCACTCCCAGGAATCCCAGTTCCACAATAAATGTTTGTTTTGTTCGATAATGTCCATCATTTATGTCCAAATAGCTACTTTTGGTAGGGCGTTTGGTAAGCAAGTCCAGCCGAAACGACCAACCTTAGAGTCAGGTGTCTCTGACTCACTCCCCTCTCATTCGGCCCCACTCCACAGTAGAAGCATCAAACAAGGTTCTAAAGACTGTTGACGTCTAGTGGAAGCCTTAGGAAGTGCAACATGACCAATATCCCATTGTATCTTCAATAGGGAATGAGTTTAAAAACGACCAACCTCAGATTTCCCACTTCCTGGTTGGATTCTTTCACAGGTTTTCACCTGCCATATGAGTTATGTTATACTCACAGACATCATTCAAACAGTTTTAGAAACTTCAGAGTGTTTTCTATCCACATATACTAATTATATGCATATTCTAGCTTTTTTGGCTGAGTAGCAGGCAGTTTACTCTGGGCACCTTATTCATCCAAGCTACTCAATACTGCCCCCCAGTCACCAAGAAGTTAACATTGTGTTCGCGGATGTGCCAAATTGTACTGCTTACCTTGACGATGTGGTGATTCATTTGTCTACTTGGTCTGATCATCTCGCCACCTTTAAAAGGGTGTATCAGCGGTAGGAGAATGCTTAACCGTCAATTTGGCCAAGTGTGAGTTTGGGAAGGCTACTGTAACTTAATTAGGGAAGCATGTGGGACGAGGTCAAGGGCGCCCAATAACTGGCAAAGTGGAAGCAATTGTTGCTTTTCTTGCTCCCACGACTCGCCGCCAGTTGCTCAGATTCCTGAGGATGGTAGGGTACTATCGTTCGTTCTGTAAGAATGTTTTGACGGCAGTAGCTCCCATTACATCTCTGCTCAGTCCCAAAGTAAAATTTAAGTGGTCCCAGGAATGAAACTATGCTTTTGAGTCCGCCAAAGCACTACTCTGTAGTGCCCCCAACTTTGACAAACCTTTTAAGTTGGAGGTAGATGCTAGTATAGTGGGGGTGGGTGCGGTTCTCTTGCGGGAAGATGGGGAGGGAGTGGATCGGCCTGTCAGTTTCTTCTCCCTTAAGTTCAACTCGTGTCAGTCAAAGTATTCCACCATTGAACAAGAGACCCTGGCTTTATTGCTGGCCTTACATAATCCTTTAGTGTTTCAAATGTAGGGATACAATGTACAGATTCATTATGTGAATGGTTCGGCGAACGTCGTGGGAGTTTTACGTGCCCCAGTTTCTGTGTTGTTGTGGGTTTGTATGTGTGTCTATTTCAGGAAATGGCTTCCCGGATTCCTAAAGCAATTGATTGGTCGGCCCCATCACTGATTGGAGCTCTGACCCCTTACTCTCGTCATGGGATACAGCTGTTTCTTCAATTACCAACTCCTTCTCCAGCATGATAAAAGCCAGTGTCCCTTCGTCAGAGAGGAGAGCTTATTTTTATGCCCTGTGTTGGTTGTTGTGGGGGTCAGTCAAAGTTGTTTTTATATTATTTTGTAGCCACTCCTTCAGATGTATGTGCATGACAATAGGACTTAGTGTTTGTGGTTGTTGAAATTTAACACTTAGAGTATTGTTCAATTATTCAGTGTTTTATTAGTTCCCGGGGGGGAGGGGAACACACCTTGGGAGTGTTTAGGCAAGAAGCCTGCGGGCATACATAACCCGTAGTATTTAATCTGTCTATGCAGACTAGGTAAGACGTTGGAGGACCACCCCCTGTATTTTGGTTAGCGCGCCAGGTGGTGCTAAAGGTTAGAAGTGGGAAGGCAGGTAAGGTAGGAGAGGGGATTCCTTAATTTTACTTTCTTTGCTTTGGTTCCGTCCAGACCCTTTTCCCCACGTTACCGTGTGTGATCACATAATTTTTTCACTCCACGGAGAATTGAGATGTAGCGGGGTGTTGCGTTCCTTCCTCCAAGAGGCGTACGTAACAGGGACCTTCAATGCTGCAGACATTTTTTGGTACCCTTCCCCAGATCTGTTTCTCGACACAATCTTGTTTAAGAGCCCTACAGACAATCTATTTTGCTCTGACGTGCACTGTCAACTGTGGGACCTTATATAGACGGATGTGTGCCTTTCCAAATAATTTCCAATCAAGTTGTGGAAACATTTCAAGGATGATCAATAGAAACAGGATGCACCTGACCTTTCATGTCTCATAGCAAAGGGTCTGAATACTTATGTAAATAAGGTTTTTCTGTTTTCGATTTGTCATTATGGGGTATTATGTGTAGATTGCTGAGGATTTGTTTTTATTTAATCCATTTCGGAATAAGGCTGTAACGTAACAAAATGTGGGAAAAGTCAAGGGGTCTGAATCATTTCCGATGGAACTGTGTTTATATACTCGGCAAGAAAATAAAGTCCTCTCACTGTCAACTGCGTTTATTTTCAGAAACCTAACATGTGTAAATATCTGTATGAACATAGCAAGATTCAACAGCTGAGACATAAACGGAACAAGTTCCACAGACATGTGACCAACATAAATGGAATTATGTGTCCCTGAACAAAAATATCAGTATCTGGTGTGGCCACCAGCTGCATTAAGTACTGCAATGCATCTCCTCCTCATGGACTGCACCAGATTTGCCAGTTGTTGCTGTGAGATGTTACTCCACTCTTCCACCAAGGCACCTGCAAGTTCCTGGACATTTCTGGTGGGATTGGCCCTAGCCCTCACCCTCTGATCCAACAGGTCCCAGGCGTGCTCAATGGGATTGAGATCCGGGCTCTTCGCTGGAAATCACGTACAGAATGAGTAGTATGGCTGGTGGCATTGTCATGCTGGAGGGTCATGTCAGGATGAGCCTGCAGGAAGGGTACCACATGAGGGAGGAGGATGTCTTCCCTGTAACACACAGCGTTGAGATTGCCTGCAATGACAACTAGCTCAGTCCGATGTTGTGACACAGACCATGTGACGGACCCTCCACCTCCAAATCGATCCCACTCCAGAGTACAGGCCTCGGCGTAACACGAATCTGACCATCACCCCATGTAAGACAAAACTGCGACTCGTCAGTGAAGAGCACTTTTTGGTAGTCCTGTCTGGTCCAGCGACGGTGGGTTTGTGCCAATAGGCGACGTTGTTGTCGGTGATGTCTGGTGAGGACCTGCCTTACAGCAGGCCTACAAGCCCTCAGTCCAGCCTCTCTCAGCCTATTGCAGACAGAGGGATTGTGCCTTCCTGGTGTAACTCGGGCAGTTGTTGTTGCCATTCTGTACCTGTCTCGCAGGTGTGATGTTCAGATGTACCGATCCTGTGCAGGTGTTGTTACACGTGGGGACGAACAGCTGTCCATCCTGTCTCCCTGTAGCGCTGCCTTAGGCGTCTCACAGTACAGACATTGGATTTTTTTGCCCTGGCAACATCTGCAGTCCTTATGCCTCCTTGCAGCATGCCTAAGGCATGTTCACACAGATGAGCAGGGACCCTGGGCATCTTTCTTTTGGTGTTTTTCAGAGGCAGTAGAAAGGCCTATTTAGTGTCCTAAGGTTTCATAACTGTGACCTTAATTGCCTACTGTCTCTAAGCTGTTAGTGTCTTAACGACCGTTCCACAGGTGCATGTTCATTAATTGTTTGTGGTTCATTGAACAAGCATGGGAAACAGTGTTTAAACCCTTACAATGAAGATCTGAGAAGTTGTTTGGATTTTTACAAATTATCTTTGAAAGACAGGGTCCTGAAAAGGGCTGTTTCTTTTTTTGCTGAGTTTATAATTTTAGCTAAACAGGTGGGGCTCAAAACAGCTCTGCCCCACCTGCCCTGAATGATGGCTCGCCACAGCTCAGGCAACAGGAATGCAATATCGAAATATGCACATAATGCTTATTCATCGTTAATATGAAGGCACGACCAAGCCTTTATCAACCCTCTAAATGAAACCACATGATCTTTGAAACTCCATGAGGCTCACAAATGGGAGTCAAAGCGTAAAGGGAGGTCCAATGGCTAGACACCATTGATATCTAAAATATCTGAGATTATTTTGCCCAATCTCTTTATTTTTTGCAACTGCTCATGTCCTGTACAAACTTGTGAACGGATTGCCTGATGGTGAAAACTGAATGTGCAGGACCTTAATAATGGACAAATGCCTATTACCTATAGTCATGTATCTGAACTCACTTTTCACACAGCTCTGATAATTGAATATTTTCAATTAGGGAGTGAATCAGTCCAATTAGGAGTTTTATGTCTGAATATTATAACGTGTTGTAAGCCTGACTTATTTGAGAAATATTCACAGCTGACGCTGCGATACATATTTATCTTTATGACTGATTGTCTTTATGATTTGCCACATGTAATATCGATGTGCAATAGTAATTCTCTAGGCTTATCGACATCTCCCATTCTGTCCACAGATTTTTCCCCCCTCTTTTCACATAAGAAAGATACATTATTTGATATCAATCATAATGCATACCTCCATCTTCCTCAGCCACACAGCTTTGCCACAGTCAACACCCAGGCTCAGACAGTACAACTCTGTGTCTGTGTGTACACAATCTTCCTCATTGCCCCAGCATTAGGTGGGACACAAGCTCACCATAATAGAACTAATGTCCTATCTCCCTTTTCGGACAAGTTTATTATACCATGCATTGTTGTTCGACTGATGTCACTGGAACTCGGATATTTGACAGTTTCCGTAATGAGTTTTTTGGCAAGTTACAACAGCTTTTCAGCAGTTTTTCGCTGTTGCAGCCAATAAAATGGAATGTATTATAGAATGTCACTCAGTCTACTGTATCTGTCTGGGAGAAATCTCTCAGGACAGAGGACACTCAGTGCCAGGTATAACGGCCTCACGTTAAAAAGCTCCTTGTGTATCTAATTAATTTGTATAAATTCACAGCCACCATATTTGGTGCTACCTGCTTCTGAGGAAACATGGAGCATCAAACAGAGACGGCGGAAACCAGAATTCCTTGTCTAGTTAAATAGGAAGATGGCATTCTCTTTTCAAATACCTCAACTTACAAGATCAGTTGACACAATACAGAGTGACAAGGTTAAGCCGTAGATTGTGACACAGCAGTAATTGGGGATTGTATATTGATTGTTACAGAAACAGTTTGCAGAAGTTTATCACAATCTGTAATGAACTGCTGACCTTGATAAGTAACTGTTCAGAAATATATTGAATTTTAATTAGGGTCGTTGTTGAATTGCAGTGGCATTTGTCCCTTTCCAACCATGAAAAACCCTTTAAAATTACTAATAGTTACACGTCATACATGTTTGTTTTTTTATTGAACTGTTTATCAATGGCAAAACGTTATGTTTATGCATTGTTCAAAGCGGGGGGGGGGCATCACAGAGTTGGGGCTTCGTTTCAAACAAGTAAAAGACACCGTCCTCCACTTACCCTCGCCTTATGCCTTTGGGGAAGTTGGCAACGTAAGCCCCTCAGCTCTCATTTGTAATCGAGTGTGCGAGTGGGTAATTCTGTTCACTCCGGGGCCTAAAATACCCCATAATTCCATTTGCGATGATTGTACATCCGCTAAGAAAAGTCAGCCATAACTTATAACCAACATCAATATGGAGAAGTCAACATGTAAGTAAAAACTAATGTAAATACGTTTGAAATTGTGCTTCTAATGCACATGAGGGCACAAACATATATCGTAAAATATGTTTTTGTTTGGTTAGCTTTTTAAACATGTCAGATAACAGAAATACTCATCATAAACTTTGACAAAATATACATTTTTACATATAATTAAAGATACACTGGTTCTTAATGCAACCGCTGTGTCAGATTTTTTTAAAAACGTTACGAAAAAAGCACACCATGCAATAATCTAAAACTGCGCAAAGACGTAACAATATTTCTCCGCCATGTTGGAGTCAACAGAAATACGAAATTACATCATAAATATTCCCTTACCTTTGATCTTTCATCAGAATGCAGTGCAAGGAGTCCTAGTTCCACAATAAATCATTGTTTTGTTCCATAATGTCCACTACTAGTGTCAAATTAGCTGCTTTTGCTAGCAGGTTTAGCTCACATGTCCAAAAGCTGCCGCTGGTCCAGGCGAACTCGAACGAAAACTTCAAAAAGTTATGTTCCAGGTCGAATAAACTGGTCAAACTAAGTAGAGAATCAATCTTCAGGATGTTATTTTCATATATATCCATTAACGTTCCAACCGGAGCATTCGTTTTTGTCTACAGAGTCATGGAACGCAGGCGATATCAACAGTAATTTGCGCAACCAGGAACTGGCATTCTGACAGTCCACTGACTCATTACCCTCCCATCCGGTCAAACATCACACTAGAGGCATTCCACGTTCTACTGACTTCCACTGACATCTAGTGGAAGGCGTAGGAAGTGCGAACATATCCATATCTTGTTTGGATGTCAATAGGCGATGACTTGAATTTCGACCAGCCCCAGAATTTCCACTTCCTGTTTGGAAATTTGCCTGCCCTATGAGTTCTGTTATACTCACAGACATAATTCAAACAGTTTTAGAAACTTCCGAGTGTTTTCTATCCAATAGTAATAATAATATGCATATGTTAGCATCTAGGACAGAGTAGGATGCAGTTCACTATGGGCACGCAATTCATCCAAAGTGAAAATGCTGCCCCCTATCCCCAACAGGTTTTAAGGCATAGATACACTTTTCAACCATTTTCCATAAACAAAATGTGGCATAAGGAAACACTTTGATTTCTGGATAAACAGGGGTATTTTTATTAAAAAACATCTACCAGAAAAATTTTGAAAAGGAATCAGAAATACATAAAAATACAATAATGTTGCCATGAAGACCCCTGCCAACTAACGTAAACACTTATATTTAGTTTTGGAGAAATTGTTAACCTTCTAAGTTTAAGAAATATTGCCTTGTGCCCACATATCTTTAAGATATTTTCTAATTGTTGGTAGACCTATCAAATGTATTTGTCACATGCGACGAACACAACAAATGTAGACTTTACTGTGAAATGCTTCATTATAAGCCCTTAACCAACAGTGCAGTTCAAGAAGAAGAAAATATTTACCAAGTAGACTAAAATAAAAAGTAATAATAAAAAGTAACACAATAAGAATAACAATAACGAGGTTATTACCGGGGGCACTGGTACCGAGTCAGTGTGCAGGGGTTCAGGCTAGTTGAGGTAATCTGTAGGTGGGGGCGAAGTGACTATGCATAGGTAACAAACAAACAGTGATTAGCAGCAGTGCAAGGGTCAATGTAAATTGTCCGGTGGCAATTTTATGAATTGTTCAGCAGTCTTATGGCTTGGGGGTAGAAGCTGTTGAGTTGATTCTGGTCCTAGTTATAGCGATTTTACTGATATGATTAAAAAATATATATATTATGTGATTAAAACTCAATTCCGATACCAAATTGGTACCAAAAAAATCAATAATGGAATTACTGCAACTGAGTTAGCTACAATGGGAAACCACAATCACAAATAGTCACAAACCACAGTTGGGTCACCTTCTACTGTCCTCCCTTCCCCCGGCATACTGTTATGTTCAGCTCATAACTGTTTTCTTTGTCTTTCTGTTGTTTGGATACCACAGTACTGAGTATAGTACAGTGAGTAGAGAACATTACAATACAGTACAGTATAGAAAAGTATAGTATAGTACAGTACATTTTATTGTACTGTATGTTATTGGCTGTACTCTACTGTACTCTACTCACTGTATTTTACTGGACTCACTCTACCGTGCTCTACTCACTTTACCCTGCTCTGCTGTGTTGTATTGTACTACACTGTAGGCTACTCTACTGTGCTCTGCTGAGCTGAGATGTATAAACCTGTAAAACATGAGAATGACATTCATATCCATAATTATGAATTTCTGTGTAGTACAGATCTGGGACCCATGATGTCATTCCGTTACCATAGTTCTGTTACCGGGTGTAAATCTACTTCACTTACTGTAGTTCAAACTCAAAGCCATGTCATAGCTGAGACCTCATTCTTTCTGCAGACATCTTTGAATTTTAATTTGAAGCATATTTTTTTGTTTTTGGAAAACGTGGTAGCATAAAAACCTGAGATTTTACCGTAATTATGTTACCAAAGTTTGCATCTGCGCACAGTTCTTCCACTAAATTCATTTTGGTACATTTTTCAGTCGAAATTGTTGAAAGTAGTCCTTGTGCATTGGTTTTTGTTTGGCATACATTTTCAAGTCAAATTGTAATTCTGTTACCGTGGGATTGCCCTTATTGTGATAGTTTTCATTGCCATTTATGCATGGTTTTGTTATAAGACGTTGAAGTTTTTCTGGAAACAATATTTGTTCACATCATTGATGATGCATTTGGAGTCCTGTTTTCACAGATGTTCTGATCAGTGTATTTTCTAGACACACAATGCCAACCTAGATAGTTTGAGGTACATTACAGTGATTAAAAATGGGCCCAGTTCTCAGATGTCACATTGTCATAGAGAGTGGAAGATTATGGTGATTGGGAACCGAATATCCTTGTCCTTGAAGACTGGATTCTCTTTCTCTCTGTTGGAATGATGTGACAACCCACAGGCAAGCTATTAAAAAACTGATGCAAAAATGTTTAGCACCATGACCTAAGGATGGATGCAGAGGATCATCCTGCCTTTTTTATGCTTGTGCCTCTTTAGGAAGAAATAGCTGTTGACATGGGCACCAATGACGTGATTTGGTAACCTGTGCTAATTTTTCTCTCGAATTTCTCAAGGCACACTGACAACCCAATTTCCATTAAATATAATCTGGCAGTTTAACACTGCCCATAAAAGCCAATGGGGTAGAGACATGTATTATGCTATAGCTTTAATTATCTAGCCTCTTCAACAGCTGCTCTGTGTTTGTTTCTCCTCTCCCTTAATAGTGTGTTCTCTCCCCTCTCTTTTCACTAATTTTTTTGGTCTCAGAAAGACAAGATGTATTCTCAAATGTTAGTTTTATTCATCAAGTCTAAACACCACAGTTAAAGTGCATGAGGTTTAAAAGAGCAGATGGATCATTTTTGGGACCCCAAAAAAAGATTGGGATCCATCTTCTCACGATGTCCATGATGTCATTGTCTGGGCCGCAAGCACGATTGAAGGAGTCGATGATACAGAATCACAAGTTCTGTTGTTGTAGCTTTTAATTGGTGTGAAATTACTTTTTTTGTAGAGGCATAAGCAGCTCACTTTGACGGGTGTAATTGATTTTGATATGGCTGAAAAATGGAAGTTGTGCACTGCTTGACATTGCATCGTTCTTGTATAAACAAAGAAATGGCAACAGTTTTCCGGGCTGCACTGTTGAGCATGAGAAAATGGGAACGCCTTTACACACCCAGATGCAGTTACACAGCCCACCACATTTCCATTACATGAGTAGCTAATGAGCCAGGCATGGAATCATGTGTACAGGGTAAATTAGTGGTGCTACCAGTCAGTCATCAGTGGGTGAAAATCATTGCACTGAAAGCCATTGGACCATAGAGTAGGCATTATTAAATAATGGGATCACCTCAAATGTCGACATTCAGTAAATGAGGGATAAAAGATAAGCAGACCTACCTTTTTGATATTGATTACATTCAACTGACAATGAGAACAGCAATCTACAGTATACTCTTACTCTAACTGTCATTGGATATTTGTGTGTGTGGCACCTAGATTTGTGTCTAGACATTGTAAACATTTGCTTGGACAAGGTTTGATCTGATGAGGTACAGTACCTCACAAAGCATACAGAATAAGTCCTGTATTTAACAGTGGGCTAGCAGAGAGCGGTTCTGTCTGTCAAATTCTTGTGGATACTACAATAGTGAGAGACATTCACGAGGGACAACATCTGGGGTTCAGCTGGCGTGGTGGTGATAGAAAAAGGAAAGCAAGTTCACAGATAACAGGGGTAATTGGGAGAGAAGGAGAGACTGAGTTGGTAATGAAACACCTTTTCCAGGTGCAGAAGTATATGTTTGCATTTTGTCCCAGTGACATATTTAAGATATTTAAGTGGTTCATACACCTGGCATGAGAGTCATCAAAACATAATGAGAGTCATCTTCAATGTCTGTACACACAAATAGGTACAATATGTACATTGTTGTTTCTTATGGCCTTGGCTTTGACTCCTACAGAGCACAGCATTGGATTTATTTTTCATTACACAAGCATGGAGGCGTTATTAGATTTACAAAGCATACTCATGTCATGGATGCAGCCAAGACCTGAAGCATGTGCCCTATCTCCAACCACGCTGTTCTACGGTCACAGATGTATTCCATATTGACTACCTGCCAAAGCCTTTTCGAATGTTTGAAAAGGCTGGGTGGGTGGCATGTTTTTATTCCATTTGAGTGTTCTGGTATAAGGAAATTATGTAATTTGAATTAATTGTTTACATACTGTCCATTATCCACCAGGCAGTGATCTGGCAGTTGCCCATTTGGAAACCCTTTGAACAGCCACCAATCTAACACAATCACCTCTTGTTTCAGGTCCAGCCACCTATGCACAACAGAACACATGAAAACACCAGGAATGAAACACATTTCTGCATTTTAATATATCTATGTTAAATAGCTACCAGAGAGAGGAGATGAGCAATACAAACAAACACCCCCACACAACCCACTTGTGTTGGCGCATAGATTTCTGTATGAAGCGCGTCAGACTGCAAGGTCCTCATTTCTGTTGCTTTGTAAAGTCTCCTCAGTCCTGTCCTTGGACCAGACGCTGCTATACACCTGCAGGGGAAGAAAGGTGCAAACAACCAGTCATGCATATGGGCAAATGGGACGGAGCTAAGGATTGACTGGGGGCAGTGTTCCTCACTGGTAATTGGCAGAGGTTTAGATCTTAATATATTCAACAGATGTTCGAAGAGCCCTAAGCGATGGGACAGCCAACTATGGAGAGATTTGCCCTCTTTGTGCTGGCGACTTGTCCTTGTTTTAAGATGCTCCAGTTCTGACTGTCTGACTCATTTCTGCTCAACATTGTGACATTGCTTTGGAGTTGAACTGGATTGTGGTTCTGAAACACAAAGACTGGCCCATGTTGGTCTGTTACACTTTAACAGCAATACTCAAGTTTTCCTTTGCGCCTGTATAGTGGAAGAAGTCGTTAGGAGACAATTCAGTCTAAAGTATCCATATATATATATATATATGTGTATGTGTATGTGTATGCATGTATGTATATATATATATATATATATATATATATATATATATATATATATATGTATATATATATATATATATATATATGTATGTGTGTGTGTGTGAGAGATGTGGCCTGCATAGTGTTTCACTATAGGGCTTCTGCTACCACTGACACATCATTTGACCATAGATAGCTTGTTAGCTCGTGTTACCTCACAACACTGCAATTGTCATGAGAGAGATTATTAATTCATACATTTTCATTAACTGGCACAAGTCACATAATGTGGGCTCCGTGGCACACAGTTTAGTTCGATGACATTCCTGTTGTTTATAGCGCATTCCCTCAGAAGTCATACGCTTTGATCATCTGCCACCATTCCCTTTCAAGTCCAGGGGTTAACTTCACACAATTTAACATTCTTTCTTTCCCAGTGTTTTCTTCTTGTAACCTTGATAGAGTTCATCAATGTGTTGTGTATCATATGGGTCAGTTTCATTTAATCGCCTGACAGAACCCTTCGCATTCTGTCTGTTTTATATGGAAATGTATTTAGCCCGCTTCAATTATCGTAAACCT
Organism: Oncorhynchus clarkii lewisi; assembly: GCF_045791955.1. Classification (NCBI taxonomy): domain Eukaryota; kingdom Metazoa; phylum Chordata; class Actinopteri; order Salmoniformes; family Salmonidae; genus Oncorhynchus; species Oncorhynchus clarkii. The sequence goes on along the minus strand of NC_092155.1, from coordinate 55,339,199 downwards.
AGTCTCTGGCAATGTCTTTTGTTTTTTTCCACTTTTCTCATGAAGAATTAAATAACTGATTTATGTTTCTAAATAGAGCAATGGGCTGCAGTTTATTTGCATTATTTAACACTCAATTAAATAGTTAAATTAAATTGCACACATGCTGTTCCAGGGGAACAATGTTACAGTGGTTAGAAAGATGATTCGATTGACAGATACTTGAACATGTTGTCCTCTCCACAGTCAGGACAAGAGGTTTCAGGACTTCTGAGATCGCTGTCCAAATTAGTTGTCTATAACTTTTAACAAGGGAATGAAAGCTCACAATGATAATACGTATTGCTTTTATTATTGCACATAGTAGAATGAGTGGCCTAGTTTTAGTACTATTAGTTAGAGTTATAATTTCATGCCTGAAGACTGGTCACAAAGTTCTTGTCACGTTCTGACCTTAGTTCCTTTATTATGTCTCTGTGTAAGTTTGGTCAGGGCGTGAGTTGGGGTGGGTAGTCTGTTCTTTTTTATATGTAAGTATTTATGTGTTTGACCTGGTATGGTTCTCAATCAGAGGCAGGTGTCGTTTGTTGTCTCTGATTGAGAATCATACTTAGGTAGCCTGTTTTCCCAATTTTAGTTGTGGGTGACTATTTTCTGTTTAGTGTTTTCTGCACCTTACAGGACTGTTTCGTTTTTTTCGTTTCTTCACGTTGTAGTTTTGTATTTCAGTGTTCCGTTACATAAATCATGAACACGTACCATGCTGCGCTTTGGTCCTCCTCTACTTCCACCAACGAAAACCGTTACAGTTCTCTCCATCTAGCTGTAAGAACCACAATCATTAAATTGTTAATGTTCGACCCTCATTCTGCCATTGCACCTTCACTCGTTTTTTTCCCCCTCCAGATTTGATATCTTCATCTCTAAAAATAAGCCACCTCAAATTAGCTCTATTGTTCGGCTGCCTTTCTGCAGACAGACAGCATACGGACTCTGTCAAATGTTCCTGAATATGTTCACTGAACCTGAAAAGAGAATCTCTTAAATACTGTATGTTGCTGTCTGGTCAGGAGGAAAGACAAATGTGAGTAGTATGTGATCCAATTCAGGCAAATCAATGCTGCAGACGTAGGTAAAGGTGACATAAAGGTGAAAGCATCCCAGACGGATTGTACTTCCTAGATTTATCAAAGTAATGTAAAATATCTCAGACAAAGAGTAAAACTTTGAAAATCTTAGATAAAGACTAAAGCCATTCACCCTTGACTTTGCAAGAGTTACCACCCCCACCCAAGTTCTTAACTTCCCTATGTATGTTGGTCTGTCTCTATCATTATCATGTTTCCAATATTCACCCGTGCTAGCTTACTGCCTCTATTGTAAATTGACATTTATTCATAATTCTAGGGGGACATAAAACAATTACGCCTACTTCACATGTTTTTGACACTGCCAAACAAGGGTACACTTTAACACACACGCTCTCGCTCATTTCTGTAGTTTCACTCTGGTTGCCAAAGAGAGACCCAAATGTAATGCTGCGGAGGATTCTACTCTGCTCAATTCCTGGATTTGTTGGAACTGACAAAATTCATGGGAACAACAAAGGAATAACAGACAAAGATAATTTACACTCCAGATTCTTTCATTGGTTCTTTGAGTTTTTAAATCTCTCTGGGTTAGAGTCAATGTATGTTCCAAATTGTATGTATTACATGGGAAGAACCATATATGTGACATTTACAAAAAAAATTAGATATACATGAACAATCATTATTGGACACCCTTTTTCTATAGTGATCCGGTTTCACAAGCTTTCCACGCGCTAATTAACAATCATTTTAAATTTAAAGATAGGCTCTCGTGGAATAACCGTTTATGTGCACCACTCAGAATGGACGGACAAGCGCACAACCTTTCTGTTGCTGATGAAAATCGCAGAAATGTGGGAAAGAAACGTAAAACAAAACTAAAATAATGGAAAGACAGGCAAAGGAAGATCTTACGGGAAGCGGGAAAACCCTATACAAATCGTAAGGGTCAAGAAAAAACTGGGTAAAGCTGTCCAAAAGAGGTATGTGGAAGAACCGTATATCAAACAATCAAGCTAGCTAGCTATAGAGTACAGTAACTAACATGTCTGTTGTGGGTTGTCTAATTTGTAACTATAGAGAAAACATATTAGCTAAAGTTTGTTGGCTAATAACTCATACATTATCGTTACAAATGTTATTGCTAGATTATAGAAGAAACATAGGTAGCTACTTTTTCTCCATCCACCGGATGATTCGACATGGCTATAGTAGCTAGCTAGTTACACTGTATCCTGCAGGGAAGAGCGTGTTCCAAGACGTGCAGAAAGGAGTGTGGAAAGTGACTGATGAGCGCAAGCTGCATATGTTCAACAGTTTCTACACTGTCCCATATGAGAAACAACAAGCGTTGATTCTCTCCGGCTTAGAACAGGTTAGAAATAAGACAAAACGCCTATTATTATAATAGCTATATTGAACACTTGCATAGTTTAACTTTGACAGTAATGATACGTACATTAACGTTAACTCTAAAAGTGCTGTGTTACACAATGGTGCAATACAAACTCATTCTGTGTATAGATTGGGAGTGTTTTGTAGTTCTATGGTATGTTCACATTGAGGGCTTCATTTTAAATTAGACTAAGATTTCATGACTCAACTTTTAAGAAAAGTAATCAGTGCTAAAGTTGATAGACCACCTTAAAATGAACTTCCATACAAATGAATTAACTACATATTGCATTTAAGTTATTTACATGAAGGGCATCTGTACTTGAAAGTACTTAAAACATCATATCAGATGTTAAAAAAGGACATCTTACAAGAGTCATGCAAAATGTCACATATACTGTTCTTCCACAAACTGAAATCATCACTGGAGATATACTGTTCTTCCACATTCTTAAAATTAAAACGGCAATAAAAAAAGTATTTTTTGAAATAACAAAAAAATATAAATTGTTGTTGGAAGATATGGGTATGGTAAATTATTTGTCAACCATAAAACACCTAATGTGGTACACACAATTAATAATATAAAAATAACTGATTATCTTAAAATGGAAAAATTGTCACATATATGGTTCTTCGTCTGTAGGATTCAATTGCTGTATGCCCTCTGCTGATTTGCAGAATGCACCAATATTTCTGAACTTTTGCCTGGACTTGCCCGCGCGTTGTGATTGTGTACTAAACTCTCAAACAAAAAAGAGGTATTTGGACATGAATGATGGACTTTATCGAACAAATCAAACATTTATTATGGAACTGGGATTTCTGGGAGTGCATTCTGATGAAGATCATCAAAGGTAAGTGAATATTTATAATGCTATTTCTGACTATTGTTGACTACACAACATGGCGCATATCTGTATGGCTTGTTTTGTTGTCTGAGCACTGTACTCAGATTATTGCATGGTGTGCTTTTTCCGTTAAGTTTGTTTTGAAATCTGACACAGCAGTTGCATTAAGGAGAAGTGTATCTAAAATTCCATGCATAACAGTTGTATCTTTTATCAATGTTTATTATGAGTATTTCTGTAAATTGATGTGGCTCGCTGCAAAATCACTGGATGTTTTGGAACTACTGAACATAATGCACCAATGTAAACTGAGATTTTTGGATATAAATATGAACTTTATCGAACAAAACATACATGTATTGTGTAACATGAAGTCCTATGAGTGTCATCTGATGAAGATCATCAAAGGATAGTGATTCATTTTATCTTTTTCTGCTTTTTGTGACTGGTCTCTTTTTCTGTGACTAGGTACTGACCTAACATAATCGTTTGGTGTGCTTTCGTAGTAAAGCCTTTTTGAAATCGGACACTGTGGCTGGATTTACAACAAGTTTATCGTTGAAATGGTGTAAAATACTTGTATGTTTGAGGAATTTTAATTATGAGATTTCTGTTGTTTTGAATTTGGCGCCCTGCAATTTCACTGGCTGTTGGTGAGGTGGGACGCTACCGTCCCACACATCCCAGAGAGGTTCAAAACTCAGACCCACACAGATCATGATCAGGGGCTTATTCTGTGTAATGCATTAATTACAACATTGCATAGAAATGTAATGTACAGTGCCTTCAGAAAGTATTCACACCCCTTGACTTTTTCCACATTTTGTTGTGTTATAGCCTGAATTTAAAACTGACAGAGATTTTGTATCACTGGCCTACAGACAATACCCCATAATGTCAAAGTGGAATTATGTTTTTAGATATTTTTACAAATTAACAAAAAATGAAAAGCTGAAATGTCTTGAGTCAATAAATATTCAACCACTTTGTTATGGCAAGCCTACATAGGTTCAGGAGTCAACATTTGCTTAACTTCTTGGCGCACCCATCCCTTTAGCGGGATCATTTTCGTCAACATCCGCTGAGCCCCAAATTAAATTACAAAAAATATTTAATTTTCATGAAAATCACAAGTGCAATATAGCAAAACACAGCTTAGCTTGTTGTTAATCCACCTGGCGTGTCAGATTACAAAAACGCTTTTCGGTGACAGCTATCCAATCGTTTATGTAAGGACATCTCTCTCAGCAGACAAAACATTACAATCAGCTAGCAGCAGAAAGTCAGAAAAGCAATAAAATGAATCGCTTACCTTTGATGATCTTCGGATGTTTGCACTCACGAGACTCCCAGTTACACAATAAATGTTCCTTTTGTTCCATAAAGATTATTTTATATCCAAAATACCTCCATTTGGTTGGCACGTTATGTTCAGAAATCCACAGGCTCGAGCGGTCACGACGGAGCAGACGAAAATTCCAAATAGTATCCGTAAAGTTCGTAGAAACATGTCAAACGTTTTTTATAATCAATCCTCAGGTAGTTTTTACAATAAATACTCGAAAATATTTCAACCGGACAGTAGCATTTTCAATAGGAGAAAGAGAGAAAATGTCTGCTCCAAGCTGCTCGCGCATGCAACACTCTGCTGGCACCCAGCCATCCACTGATGCTAACGCGATCTTTCTCGCTAATTTTTCAGAATAAATGCCTGAAACTATGTCTAAAGACTGTTCAGACCATGTGGAAGCCATAGGAAAAGGAATCTGGTTGATATCCCTTTAAATGGAGGGAAAGTATGCAATGGAACAGGGAGCTTTCAAAATAGAAGGCACTTCCTCTTTGGATTTTCTTCAGGTTTTCGCCTGCAATATCAGTTCTGTTATACTCACAGACAATATTTGACAGTTTTGGAAACTTTAGAGTGTTTTCTATCCCAATCTGACAATTATATGCATATTCTAGATTTTGGGCCTAAGAAATAGGCAGTTTCATTTGGGTAGGTTTTTCATCCAAACATCAAAATACTGCCCCCTACACCCAAGAGGTTTAAGTCACATAATAAGTTGCATGGACTCATTCTGTGTGCAATAATAGTTTTGACTTGATTTTGAATGACTCATTTCTGTACCCCATTACTGGGGCCAAGCTTCCTGCCAACCAGGACATATATACTTAGTGGTGTCAGAGGAAGGCCCAAGAAATTGTCAAACTCCACTCACTCAAGTCATAAACTGCTCTCTGTGCTGCCACACGGCAAGTGATACCGGAGCGCCAAGTCTTGGTTCCAAAAGGCTCCTTAACAGCTTCTACCCCCAAACCATAAGAGTGAACAATCAACTAATGGCCACCTGGACTATTTACATTGACACCCCATCCCCTTTGTTTTTACACTGCTGTTACACGCTGTAGGGCAAATCTACACTGGAGTTGCTTACCAAGAAGACAGTGAATGTTCCTGAGTTGCCGAGTTTGACTTAAATCTACTTTAAAATCTATGGCAAACCTGAAAATGTTTGTCTAACAACGATCAACAACTAATTTCAAAGAATGTTGAAAAGAATAAAAGGCAAATGTTGCATAATTTATTTACTTTTATTTATTCAGGGGAGCCCAATTGAGACCAGTGTCTCATTTGCAATGGTTTCCTAAAGATAGAAATTCCATCAACACAACAAAAAGATAAAAACTACAAGACAGCGGTAAATACATTACATTAGGTTATTACAACAAGTTATAATAGTCAATTGAAACAATTGCACACTTCAGTAAACAAATTTAACAACAGGGTTTTAAACCGCCCTATCGGCACCAGGGAATCCAGGTGTAATTTGTTTGAAAGGTATTCCATAACTGTGGTACGTTAAAACTAAAGGTGTATTTCTCAAACTTTGTGTAGACAAGCAGGACCTCAAGAGTTTACAAACCCTGCAAACAGGTTTAGTATCTCATGTTTTTACATTTCAACAGGGAAGTAAGGTATGTTGAAAGCTTGTGGAGCAGAGCTTAGTAAACAAGAAGGGAGTAATGAAGTGATCTACGGGACTTTAGTGAGGTCCAGCCGACCTTCTGATACAGGATGCAGTGATGAGTATTAAAACTGTCACTGGCATCCAATGGTTTAAGTGTAGTGGCTGCTGCAATCTGGTAAATGGTGTCACCATAGTTTTATGTTTGGGGACAAATCCAATACTGTCGGTACTGAATGCACCAAGCTGTCTGTCTAAACTACTGGCACACAGCTCGGACACCCATGCATACCCCACAAGACATGCCACAAGAGGTCTCTTCACAGTCCCCAAGTCCAGAACAGACTATGGGAGGCACACAGTACATAGAGCCATGACTACATGGAACTCTATTCCACATCAAGTAACTCATGCCAGCAGTAAAATTAGATTTAAAAAACAACTTATGGAACAGTGGGGACTGTGAAGCAACACAAACATTGGCACAGACACATGCATACACACACACACACACAGACGATAAGATACGCACTATATATACACATGGATTTAGTCATGTAGATGTGGAGTAGGGGCCTGAGGGCACACAGTATGTTGTGAAATCTGTGAATGTAATGTTTTATAATTGTATAAACTTCCTTAATTTTGCTGGACCACAGGAAGAGTAGCTGCTGCTTTGGCAGTGCCTAATGAGGATCCATAATAAATACAAATACAACACATTACTGAGTACCACAATCCATATTTTGCATCATGATATGGGTATGCTTGTAATCAACTTCTTCAGGCTAGGATCTATTTTTCTCCACTTCCTGTCTGACTGACGTGCCCAAAATAAACTGCCTGTTGCTCAGGCCCAGAAGCCAGGATATGCATATAATTGGTACCATTGAATAGAAAACACTTTGAAGTTTGTAGAAATGTTCAAATAATAACTATAACACAATTGATGCTCTTGCAATGGAAAGCATAGGGGCATATGCAATTCCAGCTCCTAGATTGCAATTCCTATTGCTTCCAACAGTCTTTGTTCAAGGTTTCATGCTTCTTTATTCCCAAACAAGGAAGAATTTAGAGTTTTAGTAATGGGAGTCAGGAAATCAGTCTGTGCACCTGCTAATTTTGCTTTCCTGTTGAACATACTTCTTTCCGTAATAAATATTATAGTTAAATTACATTTTAGGGTACCTGAGGATTAAATATAAACGTATTTTGACTTGTTTTAACAAAGTTTAGCGGTAGTTTTTTGGATTCCTTTCTCTGCATGTTGAACGAGTGGATTACTCAAATCGATGGCGCCAACTAAACTGACTTTTTGGGATATAAAGAAAGATTTTATCTAACAAAATTACCATACATGTTGTAGCTGGGACCCTCTGGATTGCAAATAAGAGGAAGATTTTCAAAAAGTAAGTGAACATTTAATCGCTATTTGTGATTTTATGAAGCCTGTGCCGGTGGAAAAATAATGTTGATGTCCTCAAACAATGGCATGGCATGCTTTCGCTGTAAAGCCTATTGTAAATTGGACAATGCAGTTAGATGAACAATAATTCAAGCTTCTAACCAATATGACACTTGTATGTACCTAAATGTTGAATATCCATAATTTGTATGATTATTTATTTTAAATGCACACCCTCCAATTTCACCGGGAGCCGTCGACAGGTGTCCAGCTGGCGGGACGCCTAGCCCTAAGAAGTGGACTAGTGAGTTTTTTTAGGATAAAAAGAACCAGGATAGAGCTAAGCACAGGCAAAATCCTAGAGGAAAACCTGGTTCAATCTCCTTTCCAACAGACACTTGGAGACAAATATACCTTTCAGCAGGATAATAACCTAAAACACAAGGCCAAGTATACACTGGAGTAGCTTTCCTGAGTAGCGTAGTTACAGTTTTTACTTAAATAGGCTTGAAAGTCTATGGAAAGACTTGAAAATGTCCAGCAATGATGAACATGCAATTTGAAAGAGCTTGAAGAATTTTAAAAAGAAGAATGTGCAAATATTTTACAATCCATGTGTGTAAAGCTCTTAGAGACTTCCCAGAAAGACCAATTGCTGCCAAAGGTGATTCTAACATGTATTGACTCAGGGGTGTGACTACTTATGTAAATTAGATTTCAGTATTTCATTTTCAATACATTTGGCAACATTTCTAAAACACGTTTTCACTTTGTCATTATGGGGTATTGTGTTTATTTAATATATTTCAGGCTGTAACACAACAAAATGTGGAATACGTCAAGGGGTATGAGATTCTAAGTCTGTTCTACTCAATACATTTCTTTCTGGCCATTATGCAGTGTTGCCTCCCTGAATAAGCCACAGGTATGATCCTCCTCAGAGAACATCTACCTGAACCAGACAGAGCACAGACAGATTTAATTTGAATAACTAAGGAGCACTACAAAATTTGTGCACTCTAGGTCAGTGTTTCCCAAAATGGTGGTTTGGGACCCATTTGTAGTTTGTGGACAAATCCTAACGGGTGGCATTTTAAGAATGGCCTATGGGCTACAAACTTTTTATCTGGGGTCAAAAGAAAATCTAGAGGGCTTATGCCATGGTTTCACCAGAAGCTGCGAAGTAACAAGGTATTGCAGAAACAGCAAACAGCATGCAATATATCACATTGGCTCCTAGCCTATCCACCATTATGTAGCAAACTTCTAATTTGCATAAATGGGGGACATTCTACTCAAATAGTCAGAAATCGTTAACTTGTTGATTGTCTCTTTTTGTGTCTTCCTTCCATTGAAAGTGACTGATCTCCGGTAGTTTGATTGCTAGAGGAAATACCTGGTAAAACTGGGTCGTTAGATGGGTCATGCCCCCGAAAAAGGGAACCACTACATTTCTTTACCCAGTCATACCAGCCACTAGTGTAGACAGGTAATATTTGGGCTCCATTTTGGGCTGTGTGTGCTGGGCCCTATATCCTCAGTGAGCACAGGGAGTGGGAAGGTAGGAATTTAACAAGGGGATAAATAACCACAGTACCCAGCAGATAACAGGCAAATTCTATCTGCTTCAGCCTTCAGCTAAAACCCAAACAAAAGGAGTATCTTTCCAGCTTCTCTTGCACTAAAGCCTTCTGACGAGGTGTTCTCTCTCCCCTCGAGTGACAAGAGTCGGATCGTGCATTCACATGGCCTTTACATATTAATATTAATTCTGAATAGGACATGGTTTTGAATAGAACATGGTGTGCACATGGACTCATCAAGAGGTTTCATTCAGGGTTGTTGATGGTCTTTTTCTTCTCGTCTTTTCTTTTTCTCCCCCACGTGAACGACAAAGTTAGCTCAAACCGAATGAACAACATGCATTTAAAAAAAGTTTTGAAATATTCACAGTGGATGGTATGGTTGGTGGAGAAACCATAATGTGACTCAGTGAATCATTGACCTGTCAAGAGGCATCATGACCATTGAACTGGTCTCTCTTGTAAAAATAGATTTAATCTCAATGAGAAGAACCTGTTAATAAGGGTTGAATAAATAAATGAGTCAGCCAGGCAGGCCATGAAGGATCTCAGTAAGAATATGAAAAGACATATAATGAAAGGGGGACATGGGACTGGTCTACTCTTACTGTAGTTGCACTGCTGTTATTACCATGGACCTCAAGAAACCACTACAGTCAGTGATAAAATACATCTATCAGCTTATGTAGAGGAGAATAGACAGATGTGCTATTGTAAAGGAGCATACAGGAGCCATATGTTTCTGGAGGAGACCTCTACGTGCTCTTAGAGATTATCTTTATGTTCGGAGCTGTTATAGAGGAAAATAGGCCTCGATGATCTAAATAACAAATGAGAACAAGCCACAATGAGCGAACAGTGGTGCTATATGAGTGTAAACTATGATGGGGAAGGATGGGACCACCCTCGGCCCCTCTATCTTCCAGTCCAACCATGCACCATAGAGGAGGGATGGCACTCAAGCAAAAAGCCATTTATCTGTTGAACACACACTCTGGATTATTTACGACTGTTGTACATGGGACCCATCCGGCATAATTTCAATGTCCTTGCAGCTGCCTGCACAGAACAGGTAAATCAAAGTGACTGTTTCAGGGAATGATGTATGTAAAACCATTAGGGCAAATTGCAGAAATCGCTGGAGCTAACCTTACTAGCGTTCTTGAGAGCAGAACTTTGAGAGTGAATGCTGTGTATCCTGAGAGAGATGTAGTTACTTGCAATAGTGTTTTCTGCCATTAAGATCACTTGTAAAATAAAAAAAAGTGTGAAAGTGGATTCGCCTAAAAAGTGGGAATATTTATCCGTCGACCAAGGAGAGGCGAAACTAATGAATATACTGTAAATGGAATTCTATGCGCAGTCACGTGCTGTGTCTCAATGTGACCTTTCCATATTAATGTGACACGCTGGCTCATAGGATCCCTTTAATCAGACATGGTGGTAGATGATGTGAAGAGTGCTGCTCTTAGCCCCTCATACTGCTGATTACACATTTTCATTTAATTTTGAACACCAGTAAATATTTCTGCTTTTAGGGACTGTGCATTATTTGTAATGAAGAATACCTGGAGAATATCGGACCTCTCAGAAATAATAATGGATGGCTCTCCCTTCAGTAAAATATATTTTCACCCGACCATCCCTGAATGCTTTTTGAAAAACAAGTCTCCCTCCCCTATACCCAAAATTGGAATTAAAACAGTGTATATCAGAGATATAAGCGTTTGTCACGTTGTTCGTAATAATGATCGAACCAAGGCGCAGCGTACTTTGAGTTCCACATAATTTTAATGAATAAAGTGAAACTTAAGCAAATACAAAACAAATAAAGAATAAACAAACCATGACAACAATGCAGTGCGAACAGGCAACTAAACATAAACAATATCCCATAACGCACAGTTGGAAAGAATGTTACTTAGGTATGATCCCCAATTAGAGGCAACGATAACCAGCTGCCTCGAATTGGGAATCATACAAATCACCAACATAGAAAATCAAACCGAGAACCCCACATAGAAAATGTAAACTAGAACAAAAAACCCTAGTCACGCCCTGACCTACTCTACCATAGAAAATACAGGTTTTCTATAGTCAGTACGTGACAGCGTTATATGTTAGCCAGAATGTTGTGGATTCGCAGACAAGGGTAAGGGTGAAAGTAGCATGAATCTATCTTATTTGCGGTCTGAGAATGAAATAGCCTTTTAGAAATGTATTTCATGAAATTCTACATGACTGGAGACAAGCAGCACCTTTTTTAATACCACAACAGAGCATGACAAAAAATTAGCTAAGTGCTGCAGCACCAGGGACATTTTGATTTCTATATAGGCTATTGTTAAAAAAGAGGATAGTCTAAGTTTAGAATAGTGCTTAAGTTTTATATCAACTGTATAAAAAAAAATGTGTGCAACAGAACCAGGTACAACTGAAGTATCTGATCATCAATGAATTTGAGAAAAAGCCATTTGTATTGTAACAACCCTGGGTTTATAAGCGCGGATATCGACTCTGATTCTTGAGCATGCTTTTGCAGCACAGTCGATAGCGCCCTGGACTTCGGGCTAGAAGGTCGAGGGTTCGAGGCCTGCTCTCTGCCTGTTTCATTACATTGGTGTCAGAAGTGATCGGACCTTGCATCCACGACAGTGCGTGTGCTTGGCCAGTTAGCGCATTCCTATAAGACGTAGAGTCACAAACTAGAGCGAGGACGCACTCTTTGAAAGGAGGGAGCAGTGTAACGACCCTTGGTTTATAAGCGCGGATATTGACTCTGCCGCTTGAGCATGCTTTTGGGACACAGTCGATAGTGCGCTGGACTTCGGGCTAGAAGGTCGAGGGTTCAAGGCCTGCTCCCTGCCTGTTTCATTACAGTATTATATTTTAGTCCATGATATTGTTGTTGCAAAGTAGATTTGTGTTGACTGTTATTAGAGCTTAAGAATATAAGGGCATCCGCTAAGCTAAATAAACAAACTGGGAATGAATAGCTCACTTCATGATCCTCAAACCAAAGACTGGCCAAATGTTTCTAAAAAGGCACAGCCTAAAGAATTTTACTTCCTATATTATTTCATTCCAAGTCATATTTTTTTTACATTTCATTTTATACAGCCTAAATGCAAAATGTATAGGCGTATTGTTGAAGAGCTGTTTTTGAAATGCTGGACATTCCTGCCAGCCTGTATTCTTGTCACAAATGCTTCACAATGTGTTTCATAAATGGCAGGCTATAGTCTTGAAATAATAATAATAATATAGCCTGAATAATTAATTGTATTCCTTCTTAGGCTACCTGGCTTGCACCTGACTGATTTAGAGTTAGTATATTGTTTATTAATAGCCTGTTGAAATGTTGAACGTCAATTGATAGTGACAGAATCAAACATTACTTCCCAAGCAAAGTACATTTTTGTCTCCTAGGCTATTGGTTGCAGCGCAGCATCTGAATGTCATAGAGACAAAACAAATAAATCCCATATGCATCGGAGTTACATCTTTCCCCGGAATTTTACAGCTTGTTTTTAGCATTGCGGACTAAAGCGTAGTTATTGATTGCTTTATATAATCAGGTCCATACATTTATTTAGCTAAATATTAAGCTAACAAGGGGTATGCCTATGCTTTTAGCCATTTTCTTTAGCCATTTTCTTTAACAAAAGCCAAAATACCCACATAACCCCTCAGCCCTGGTTTAAATTTAACACAGCAAGCCCTGCACTGGCACTGAAATATTTAAGGAGTGTGTGGTGTGTTATTGGTGAAATTACAAGATTATCTTATAATGCTGTTATTGCATCAAATGTTTGTTTTATGCAACAGAATAGGGTTCTTAGGACTCTATTTTGTCCATGTGAACTGAGAGGAGCTTTTGAGATAGGGGTATCTGGAGCTGATAATTGATTTATGCCATAGAATGAGTTTTTGTTTCTGTGCTCTGAGGTACCAGGGATGGGAGCGTTGTCTTAGGGGGCAAACTCTGGTTTCCGTACATTAACAACAGTCTTCAAGGCAAATGCTATCTGGCAGGGGGATACTCCTTTCTCATATTTCAAGTCTCACCTTCTGACCCATTCCGTACATCTGTTCTTTGTCATGAACATTCAGGGGGATGTACTTTGCTATAAAATGCTGTGGCTCAAATCCGCTCGTTGGGCTCTCAACAAATCATCTAAGAGTGGTTTGTCGACCGGCTTTATTATTGCAATAATTAATTCATTCATTCATTTTGAATAAAGTAATATCCCGAATGGTGATTGACCTTGTCTCTCCTCATTATTGATTTGAATATCCACGACAGGTGACTGAAGGAATTGGCTGACAAAATATATGGCTAGTACAATATAATTTAATGTCACACAGGTAGGCCTACCTCTTATTTCTTGAATAGGAAAAGTAGGCTCAACACAATGTCCTGTTGTTGTAAGTAGCCTAAAGCCACATTATAATAATGACTGTTTCAATTAATTAGGCCTTCTCAAATTAGCCTACTTTCAGAACACGTGCTGTCCATCTTCGTGGCTGCTGCTTCTTAGTAATGTTATACATATTACTCGAATATGGCTTATTGTGATGTCAATAACTCTGATAAATAGCTTCATTATGGTCAAAGAAACATGTTGTTTAAAATCGAACCGGTACCATTGATGATTTGTTTAAAATCAATTATAGCAGTAGCAAGCTAATGACTTTGCCCTGTGCTTCTCTGAACATTCTCTTTGTATAGCTTAGGCCTATAGCCTATCGTATTGGCTATGGATAATTTCATTGAGACCAGGCTAGGCGCATTTCATATTGTGCACCCAGCAGAGAATCAGGGATGATGTGCAGAATCGGGCACACATGAACATATAATAAGCAACTAATTCTCAAACACTAAGCAATATGACATTCAAACAATTACAAATGACATGGACTAAATAAAAAAATACTAAACCCTCCTCCTGACTGAAATTGAAAAACCATGATCCTCCCCCATTTTCCTCCAGGTAACAGTTGTGTAAATTTCATCTGCTCCCTTAGTAGTTTTTTTTTTTCTCAGGAGATTTAGCCATCAAAGTAGTCTCTGGATGTTACAGACAGATATGTGGTCAGTCCCACTATGTATGAGAAAGGGACTCTGCTTCCTTCTTTGTCTGTTAAGTGAAATAGAAAGCCTTGTTTTCGTGGACAGCTCACTTTGTGTCCTATGGATGACCTCTCCCCTGAGAATCATGTTTGCTTTCCACAACAATTGAGATCTACAGTGGCGGGAACCCAAAATCAAAGAACGTTTGATTTAACAAAATTATTGGCAAAGATTATAATTTGTTGGAGGTCATCCGCTCATTCAATTTAAAAACGAGTTCAGTCTGCTTTACTTGGTTGACATTTGAAACCCGTTGCTCCCTCATCTAAGATGACTGGCTCTAATAACACAGAGGAGAATTTATCTACTAATTTAAAAATAGTTTTTTTATTACATTTATTTCCCATTATCTTGTGATGTGACTGAATGTTAATCTTAACAGCAATAAACAAGACACATTAAACTCATGCTATTCCCGCCTTTCTGGTTGGTTGTGTTCCAATTGGGATCCCATGTCGAGTGAAAAAAACCTACCAGCAACACTGTGGTTTCATGTCCATAATTTCAGTGCTGTGTCCCTGTTGCGTTTACCATGGCTACCTGTCACATCCACTTAGTGTGAGGAGAGATGGGGCGCTTTCTGAACCCAAGTGCCCTTCAGTCTACTCGGGCAAGTGCACCCTGGGAATTAAACCAAAACCACAGGCTTCCACTCCATGAAACCATTTTCCTTCCTATTCTGAGATCTGCTGCCGGACAACTAACCTATTGAACTTTAAAAACAGAAAGGGGCAGATACAAAAGACCAAGTCCCGGTGTTATTGTGTTTACTCTGGGTAATGAAATCCGAAAGGTTCTAGATCTTCTTTAATTTAATATAATAAATATTCTCATTCACATTCTCATCACCCAGGTACTGTATTGTATTGCGCACTGTCCAGGGGGAAAGCAAAAAAGGCTAATGACAACTGATGAGAGTAGAAGAAGTAGGCTATAGTAGGCTTTTGGCCACTGAGGTGTTTTCAATCCACTCAAGCTTAAACATACTATATGCTTTAACAGTGGACTTGGGATATATACAAGGGCTTGGGAACATTGTGAATAAGTGCTCTAAACTGAGGCATGCAGATACTGTAGCATAATATATGCTTAATGTTTCAATTGGGATTGGTGGTGAACTGCACTGCACTCAAATAGTTGGTATAGTTGGTACTTATCCATTGTGCACTTACCAGACTTGCCTTTAATATGATATAACTATAAAATAGTGGACAATTGCCAATATTCACTAACTGTATGAAAAAGGTATCATGTGCAGGCAGCAAACGTCACACAGTGCACCTCTCCCATACTGATGAAGACCTTGCAAATCCATCCACAAGTCAATTAACCAGATCTGAACCGTTGAAGAACTTCCACGCAACTCTGATCAGTCAATTCAGACTAAAGGATGTATACCAATTAGCTGTGCTACAGTCAGACTGAGCGGTTGGTCTGTGAGAGAGAAGCAGTGTGGCATGTTGCCTGTGTAGCCTGTGACTCGGTGTAAGTGGATGGGCCGATCCACACTGAGCTCTGGATGTCTATCCTCTATGCAGCAGTATCTACAGCGGTGTAATGAGGCCTTATTAATTCAGATCAGGGTGAATGATTACCTCATCATTTCCATTCTGCTGAACTCTCTTCTGTGTTCACCCTCTCCCTCTGCACTCTGCCCAGTAAATATACAGCATGGTAATAATCGACATCTCACTGTGTGAAACCAGTTAATATTCTGATAGAATCCATCTGGAGAGGAATGGGAAAGTACAGTATTCACGTCATACATGATTTTGCTGTAATTGACCATCAAATAGGAGTCATTGAAAGACTTGATTGAATTACTGTTATTGTTTTCCTTTCATTTCTGTATCATCTGGTCTCTTTAGGTTGCGCTGTACTACTCCCACCAGCAGCAGATCTCTGACAACAAACAGAACACAGCCTAGTCTCTCTCTCTCTCTCTCTCTCTCTCTCTCTGTGCAAAGACTAGTTGCCTAGCAATGAAGTATTGGATTTTATGGTCTGCGAGGCATACATCCAGAAAAAAAAATACAAAACCCATCAGGATTAGATTTGGATAGTGTAGCACCTAGGCACAGTCTACTCTTGGATGTGTGCATGGAGTTCCAGTATATCAGGCTATCATGGTGTACATAGTGATGACAGGAAGAGGAAAGCAAACAGTGCAGTACAGCCAAACCAGATTGATAATCCTAGCCTGAAAATGACACATCATAAATAACAACTAATTTATTCAAATTGATAAAATAATGTACAAAGCTACATCCCTAACACATCACAATGTGTTATTAATGCATTTCAGTTACTTAACAATAGGTATGCATGAGAAGATCCTTCACATTATGCTTATGGAAAAGTTACCATACGTGTATGTATATTCATATAATATATACCTTTTTGAATGAAATAATTTTATCGATATTAGTATTGGGCACTCCTGAAGAAGATAACAGCACCCTAATAAGTGTTAGGAATATGGACAAGTACCATTCTTTATTCATAGGAAAAGTATGGCACTGTAGTAGCAGGTGGATTGTCCTCTTCAACTGTTCCCTTGCTCCGTCCAACTGCTCCATCAACACAATGGTTCACTCATGCAAAATAAATTGCCCGAAAAATGGCTGCAGTGGAGAGATTGAAGGAGGAAAAAATACTTTGTATGTTACGTACCAGAAGAAATCATGAGAGTGCTCTCACTCTGAGGGAAGTATGTACTGATGTTCTTCTACATTTTTTATTAACTTTATCCTTACGCTTCTCCCTGAGTCTCCCAGTAGCCAGAGCTCTTTAGCGAGAGAATACAAGGGAGAATTAACAAAGACTGTGCATCACATGGTATCTTAAATGGCTGGTGGATGACACAGACCATTTTAACTTGAACCCAGTGTGTGTGTGTGTGTGTGTGTGTGTGTGTGTGTGTGTGTGTGTGTGTGTGTGTGTGTGTGTGTGTGTGAGAAAGGTTAGAGAGAACATACATCCCTTTTCTGTCTCAAAGCAGATCATCAACTCAAGGAGGGAACTCATTTCCTTTCCGCCAAAAGGCTGGGGCAGAATTGACATGCTGAGCTTGCAGCGGGGGCAAAATTGACCATGAAAGTCACTCAATTCAGATCAAAGTCAATAAAGCCGTCCTCAGCCAGTCAATAGTTTCAGTGCATTAGAGGTTGCATAAGGGGTTGAATAACTTGCTCATGTCTCTCGTTCATTCATGCTTTCTCTCTGTCTTGTACTCACATATATGCCCTCGGTTCCTTCTCTCATTTATTGTACTCAAAAGTTCCTTTCTTCTCTCATCAGAACGTCCTTCCATTCTACTATTTATTCTTCTTTCCATTGTTCCTCTCTCCTATTTGAATATGTTTTTTTCCTTGTTCTTGTTTATCGTGCCATCAGTTCTCTGTCCTTTGAAGTTTCACATTTTCATTCCCTACTCAAACCATTTTTCTCCTCTCACAATTACCTATTATTCCCTCAGTCCTTCAGAAGCAAAATAATGAACTGAATGGACTGAATGCAGTTCAATCGAGTACAGGCAAAGACAGAATGAAATATTACATTTTATTAAATAGTTTGGGGAATGGCCTCATCTCCGAAGGAAGAACCTCTGAACCAGATGAAGTGATCGCCAGTAGCCCCATGACAACTGATTTCAGCCAACTTACAAGCAAATAATTTATGAATTTATTGTTACAAATCAACTTGCAAGGTTAGTTTGATGGCTGGGGCTCATCCAATGGTAATACATTTAAAGAGTGCAGGCCGAGTTAGCTACCAAAGTGAGGTGGAGGCGGGCACTTCACCAGTGAGGGAAATCCAATAGCTATATAGCAAGAAAAATCCAAAATAGATCATTTCCAGAGGTCAGTCAGCTAGCACGCTAGCACGAAGCCAAGGTAGAAAAAGTTACAAAACTCCTATAGAATACATCACAGAGAACATGCTGAAAGTGGACAAAACAGAACAGACTAGGTACAACACCATTAGAACAAGCAAGTATGATTTTCTCTTTAGTTTTGAGCCCACGGCAAGGCGGCACCAGATTCTGCCATGCTAGCGTTCAGTGGTGGAAAAAGTACCCAATTGTCATATTTGAGTAAAAGTAAAGATACAGTACCTTAAAATGTCTTCGGGCTAGGGGGCAGTGTTTTCACGTCCGAATGAAAAGCGTGCCCAAAGTAAACTGCCTGTTACTCAGGCCCAGAAGCTAGGATATGCATATGCATGGCAGTATTGGATCGAAAACACTCTAAAGTTTCTAAAACTGTTAAAATAATGTCTGTGAGTATAACAGAACTGATTTGCAGGCGAAACCCCGAGCCCAATCCATCCAGGGAAAAATTATTTTGGGGGTCATTGTGTTTTCCAATGATTTTCTATGGGGGGCCTAGATTGCAGTTCCTATGGCTTCCGCTAGATGTCAACAGTCTTTAGAAATTGTTAGATGTTTTTATTTTGAGAAATTAAGAAGTAGTCCTATTCTTTCCATGTGTCACTCAGATGGACTCAAGTCTTTTGGTGTGCTTTTGGTGAACATGAGCACGCTCCTCATTATTTTTCTCCTGTATCCGTCTTAAATTTGATAGAATATTTACATTTTAGGGTACCTGAAGTTGGATTAGAAACATTGTTTGAAATGTTTGGACCAAGTTTACAGGTAACTTATGTCATTACGTTGGCTTGTGGGTAGGGTTCATGACCCCCCATAAATACCTTTCTACATTTCCTCTCTCTTGACTCTACAGAAGGACTCTTGAATAGCGTTGGTTAAACATAGAGAGTCTGGGAACATCAAAAGGTGGGGGGAAAGGAACCATATTTCGGTAATCCAACCAGTTGAAAATATGCGTTGGTACTCAATGAATATGATGCCCGATCAGTTGTTGACAGGACGACATAAACTGTGTCTTGGAAAGTCTACACATTCTAGTTGTCAGATTCACAAGGAATTGTTGTGCAATTTAAATGTTTAAATATGAAACTATTTGTGAAAAGATGAAATGTAATTTTAGCTTCCAAATGAGAGAATTGGGTTTTCATAAGGTTAAAACTCTGCTCACTCAGTGGCCCACCCATGTGAACAGACATGGGTTGTAAACTATGAAACACACCCTTCTATCCCTCCACTATATAAGCCCTTTACGAAAATATAACTTTCTGTTCCGATGACATTAGGGCGACAGTCCTATGTTGAAAGTATTCAGATAATAAGCTGTTCCAGGGATAGGACAAAGATCACCTAAAGAACTAAGCCAACCTCAGCATTAGCTCTGGTTGAACGACAAGGACCTAACGAAATTAGCATCGGATTTCAATTTCATCCTTTCGACCTATACACACCGAAAGGATGAATTGACTATACCAGCCAGAATATAGCATGAGCTAAAATCATGGCAACTTGGTACGAACTTTGAAATCTTATTCACTCCAGAAGTAATACCTCCTAGCCGTCGAGTTGTCAGCAGCCGCTGTAAACGTGGGCTAGGAAAGGACGGACAAATGACCTGTCTAACAAACAACACGATACTACCAAGTATCCAGTTTACCACCAGAGACACTCTTCAAAGGACAAGGAAGATCTCTGTTGGGCAACACGGCCAGCATCTACGACCAACCTACCAAAACTCAGCTCAGAGGAAATGTTTATTGCATTCTCCTTTTTCAAATGGGCAGTAATTTAGAATGTATAAGATACTGTATTTACGATAGCATAGCTTCTCCCTTTGTTCCTCAGTCTTCCCACTCTTTCACTCAAACCCAACCCCCTTTTCTTTGTGTATCCAGCCATCATGTCCACCAGGGACATTTTCTGTATGACATAATATCCATTCTGTGTTTATGCAATTTTGTGTGATTATTTAGGTATTTAGTAAATAAATAATTAAACCAAAGTGTGTATTGCTGATTAAACTTGTTAGCCAGGGTTCGTGAAGATACCCAAGAATTCTATGATGTTCAGATGAGACTGAAATGAGGTGATGATTCATATTGACTGCTATTGATGTAAAAGATTACTAGATCTTTATTAAGAGTTTATTCGGAAGATAACAGCTCTATAAAAATATATTAGCTTAATCAGGTAATACTAATTACAGAGAAATTATTTTATAGAATAGCATGCCATATCACTTAATCCGGCATAGGTCAGAGGCAGTAGGGATGACCAGGGATGTTCTCGTGTGTGAATTGGATAATTTTCCTGTCCTGCTAAGCATTCAAACTGTAACTAGTACTTTTGGGTGTCAGGGGGAAATTATGGAGTAAAAAGTACGTTATTTTCTTTAGAATGTAGTGAAGTAAAAGTAAAAGTTGTCAAAAGTGTAAAGTAAAGTACAAATAAAAAAGTAGTACTTTCCCACCTGGACAAAAGGAACACCTATGTGAGAATTCTGTTAATTGATTACAGCTCAGCGTTCCACACCATAGTGCCCTCCAAGCTCATCGCTAAGCTAAGGACCCTTGGACTTAACACCTCCCTCTCCAACTGGATCCTGGACTTTCTGACGGGCCGCTCCCTTGGTGGTGAGGTTAGGCAGCAGCACATCCGCCATGCTGACCCTCAACACAAGGGCCCCTGAGAGGTGCGTGCTTAGTCCCCTCCTGTACTCCCTGTTCACTCACGACTGCATGGCCATGCACAACTCCAAAACCATCATTAAGTTTGCAGACAACACGACGGTGGCAGGCCTGCTCATCAACGACGATGAGACAGCCTATATGGAGGATGTCAGAGATCTGGCAACCTCTCCCTCAATGTCAGCAAGACAAAGGAGCTGATTGTGGACAACAGGAAACAGAGGGCCGAGCACGCCCCCATTCACATCGACTGGGCTGTAGTGGAGAGGGTCGGGAGCCAAGTTCCTCGGTGTACACATCACTAAGGACCTATCATGGCCCAAACACACTTACAAAGTCATGAAGAGGGCACAGCAACGGCTCTTCCCCCTCAGGAAGCTGAAAAAAATGTGGCATTGACCTTCAGATCCTCAAAAAGTTCTACAGCTGCACCATTGAGAGCATCTTGACTGGCTGCACCACCGCTTGTTATGGCAACTGCTTGGCATCTGACCGTAAGACACTACAGAGGGTAATGCGTACAGCCCAGTACATCACTGGGGCTGAGTTCTCTGCCATCCAGGACCTTTATACCAGGCGGTGTCAGAGGAAGGCCCTACAAATTGTCAAAGATGACAGCCACCCAAATAATAGACTATTTTCTCTGCTACCGCACTGCAAGCAGTACAGGAGTGTCAAGTCTGGGACCAAAAGGCTCCTCAACAGCTTCTACCCCCAAGCCATAAGACTGCTGAACAGTTCATCAAATGGCTACCCTGATTATTTTCAGTGACCACCGTTTTTATTAGCAATGACTCTCTTGCACCGGCTCTATGCAAACTCACTGGACTCTATCCAGACACTGCAACACACTTCCACACTCTTCACATATGCTGCTGCTACTCTGTTTATTATCTATTCTGATTGCCCAGTCACTTACCACTACCTGCATGTGCAAAGGACCTTAATTACCTCAACTACATCGTACCCCTGCACATTGACTCAGTACCAACTCCTTGTATATATTGTGTTATTATTTCCTTTGACATCTTTTGCAAATTTTTCTTACTTTTTAACTGCATTGTTGGGAAAGGGTTTGTAAGTAAGCATTTCATGGTAAAGTGTTGTATTCAGCGCATGTGACAAATACAATTATTTGATTTGATTAATGGTAAAACCAAATAAATACAGGTGCCTTAGAACATGTTTAAGGCCCATTGTGAGAGACATTGCTGCTTTTTGAATTATTATGTATTTATTTTTTCCCCAATTTCGTGATATTCAATTGCAATCCAATTACGATCTTGCCTCATCGCTGCAACTCCCCAACAGGTTCGGACCCAGAAAACACTGGGCCAATTATGCGCCGCATCATGGGTCTCCCAGTCGCGGCCGGCTGCGATACCTGCTGCGATACCTGTTTCCTCCAGCATCTTCACAAGGTCCTTTTCTGTTGTTCTGGGATTGATTTGCATTTTTCGCACCAAAGTACGTTCATCTCTAGGAGACAGAATGCGTCTCCTTCTTG
This sequence comes from Oncorhynchus clarkii lewisi, assembly GCF_045791955.1. Lineage (NCBI taxonomy): Eukaryota > Metazoa > Chordata > Actinopteri > Salmoniformes > Salmonidae > Oncorhynchus > Oncorhynchus clarkii. The sequence continues at coordinate 55,316,709 of NC_092155.1, read as the reverse complement.
AGCGGCATTATGGCTGCGTGGTCCCATGGTGTTTTACTTGCATATTAAATCAAATCAAAATCAAATCAAATGTATTGATATAGCCCTTCGTACATCAGCTGATATCTCAAAGTGCTGTACAGAAACCCAGCCTAAAACCCCAAACAGCAAGCAATGCAGGTGTATTATTGTTTGTACAGATGAACGTGGTACCTTCAGGCGTTTGGAAATTGCTCCCAAGGATGAACCAGACTTGTGGAGGTCTACAATTTTGTTTTCTGAGGTCTGTCTGGCTGATTTCTTTTGATTTTCCCATGATGTCAAGCAAAGAGGAACTGAGTTTGAAGGTAGGCCTTGAAATACATCCACAGGAACACCTCCAATTTAATCAAATGATGTCAATTAGTCTATCAGAAGCTTCTAAAGCCATGACGTCATTTTCTGGAATTTTCAAAGCTGTTTAAAATGCAAAGTCAACTTACTGTACGTAAACTTCTGACCCACTGGAATTGTGATACAGTGAATTATAAGTGAAATAATCTGTCCAACAATTGTTGGAAAAATTACTTGTGTCATGCAAAAAGTAGATGTCCTAACCAACTTGCTAAAACTATAGTTTGTTAAAAGAAAGTTGTGGAGTGATTGAAAAACAAGTTTTAATGACTCCAACCTAAGTGTATGCAAACTTCCGACTTCAACTGTATCAATGTGGGAGAATGGTTAACCATGGCCGCAAATATTTGAGATGTAATTTATCATTCTCTCTTCTCCTTTATCATGTTCTCCTTCTGCTAAATGCTACCACAAACTATGTGATGGAAAGGATATGCTGTAGCCTTGGATCAGAGGTTTTAAAAATGTCTTGATAGCCATCATCACCAGGTTTTTGGTCAAGGCAGTCGAAGCACGCATTGCTGCAGAGAAAAAGGACCCGTCTGACCAGAGACAGCAAAAGGCTCTCATCTTGTCTCGCCTTGATCTGTTTCACCTGCCCTTGTGATTGTCTCCACCCCCTCCAGGTGTCGCTTATTTTCCCCAGTGTATTTATCCCTGTGTTTCCTGTCTCTCTGTGGCAGTTTGTCTTGTCTGTTTCAAGTCAACCAGCGTGTTTTTCCCGTGTGCCTGCTTTTGCGATTCTCTCTTTTGCTAGTCCTCCTGGACTCTGTACCTGCCTGCCTGACCAGTCTGCCTGCCCTGACCTCGAGCCTGCCTGCCACTCTGTACCTCCTGGACTCTGATCTGGTTTTGACGTTGTTCCTGTCTATGACCATTCTCTTGCCTACCCCTTTTGGAACTAATAAATATCAAACACTCAAACCATCTGCCTCCCGTGTCTGCATCTGGGTTTGGCCCTTGCTGGTGAAGCCGATTTCTGGAGCCTTTTCCTCCCTCTGGGAGACCTGACCTCTTCTCCCGAGAAATGGATGCCATCATCTGGGAGTTTTAGAGATGAGCCAAGCACATTAATATTAGCCAGTTGGAGGAGCTCATGGCTGGAAATGCCTGGATGATAAATAATATTTAACAATCTACAGTTGGACTATATGACTCCATTAAATATTATAGTAAAACCATGTGCAATCAAGTATTATGTGTTTAGATGACTAAGGAAATGGTCATGAGAAGTGAATACAAAATGTAAGTATTATTTAATAACTTTGCCAAATTAATGAAATCACATACAAGGCATATTAGTTCAGTTACAAGCAACACCGACATCAGCATTCACAATCTAGGCATAAGGATAGTAAGGTTAACTTACAAGACAAAGCATGAACTAATCAGACCTACTCAGGCCTGGGTAGCTTACAAGAGAAGCATTTCATACAGCCTTATTCCATGGGCAGAATACAGTATAAGTTCAATTTATAACACTTGAAGTGACCCTTTCAAACTTAAACCAACCACCATTGACCAATCAAACAATACCAAGTTACAGTAACCGGATTACCCAGGCCCAATCTCCAATCAATGTCACAGCATCTAAAGGCTTGTGTGGGGTATCAAACTTAATGCAGATAAGACAAAATTCCTAAAAACCATAAGTTTCCTTTGCATGGAGTAGTTTAGAGCTCACCCTGTACAGGTGCAAGTTACCACAGAGATCATACATCCATATAGATAGATAGATAGCAGAAAGAGTTATCTTTAGGGGACAAGTTTCAGATAGATACCAAACCTGGATGCAACATCATTCCTAACACACATTCCAATAACCATTCCTCTGGATACTGTAGAGAGAGATACATTTTGGCCCTTTGTCGGGGGAATGGCTGACTGCTCCTTAGGCATAGTGTTTTGTTGAGCCATTTGCCATGCGCTCGGTGATGGCAGAGAGCACATAAATTGGGGCCTAGCTTACAAGTGAACATACAGTATGATTACATCCCAAGATGTACTGTAGGTCCATTGGTTGAAAGAGAGGGTGATAATTGCAAGAATGCACCTATAGACTACACAGCAAGCGTTAAGAATGTACATTATTGTGCTTATCGGCTATAAGGTAAATAGGTGAATGACATTCCGCAAATGGCTAATAAGAAAGAGGAGAAGAAACAAGACGCTATGCTGATAGTACATTTGTATTCATTTCCACTATGCCCGTAAAATAGGAAACAAAGTGAATTAAGTTACACTTACTGGATGAAGTTAAACAAGCATTCTGACCAGCCTTCCTGATTGAACTTTCGTAACCTATATTCTAAATGAATCAACATTACAAGTCAAAACAGGTATCTGCAAAATAAACACTAAAGTTTGAGAAATTTTGTATTTTAAAAACCGAGTTGACTCTTTTGTTGTACTAAGTGTTGAGAGGGAGATTTTTGGCGTAAATGTTTGAGTAGACAGAGATAGACGATCAAGACTGACAAAAGTTATGATAGATGATATAAAGATCTTCACTTCTTGTCTGCCAGTTCTCCTTTTAAAGTAGACTATAGCATTTGAAAAACCACAAGGTCTTGAACTTTGATCGAATTCTTTATTTTAAAAAGGGTACTTTATTTGAGCTTTTGATACATGAGGAAGTAATGTGTTTCAAGAAGTACAAAAAGACAGTCATCAGCTGAGTTAATAGTATAAATTACTGTCAAACCAAGAAAGACTTCTTACATTCACATTGTATTTAATGTAGCCAACTAACATTGGCACGGAAACTTCTATGGAAGAATTAGATCCCTCTGGTAAAACAAAGCAAACTTTTGATGCAGAAAAGGAAATAAATAATTTAACACTCAGAAATATTTCAAACAATCCACCAAGCAGTACATCTTTTAATAAAAATACAGTAGACATGTTTTAATGCAATGGGCTGAAATCACAAAACATCCCTAAGAGTCATACAATCACTTAGGAAATTACATTAATGTTGTGAAAAACGAAGGGGAAATGCTTACTAGAACCAACTTCTCTGGTTATAGATGGCCTATGTGGCATCGATATGAGTCAGAAACATTCATTCTAGTGTCAAAATTAACTACAAAGTGTAAATGGGATAATTTTGGTCATAAAGTCAGTCTCGTTCAAAACTAGATTTGGAAGTGCATGGGTTGGGTACGGATTACTTACATGCCCACTTTTGCCAATGATGTCCAATTTCCCAGACACAACAAGGTGTGGTCCGCCCCCAGCTGCCATGTGTAGCGGACATATTGTCAAGTCAACGCACACACACTTGCTCGGCATAGGGGTGAAAATGGGCTTCCATAAAATTCTAATGCATTCAACAATATTGCACAAGATGGCAAGGAATGCATACAACAAACGTACGACATGATGGCTGTAGCTGGTCAGTAGCTAGCTATTTATGATACTGATGTAACCAGCTAATACAAAAGCTCTCCCTTATGTGTAATGTGATGTAATAGAGAGGACGATTTGGAGAACTAACATTGCAGCTGATGATAAGGCTTGATGCTATAGATAATGTTTCAACTCGAAGTGGCTAGCTAAGAAGATCCATATGCTAGCTAACGTTAGCTAGCTAGCCAATTAATTTCAACGTTGGTGTGTGAACTGCTGACTGCTCATAATTTGCATATAGTTGTCGACACATCAACCAGAATCAAGGGGCATGGCAATTTGTGACTTGTTTTGGTAATCAGTGGCTGTATTGGAGAGGGAGTGGTTTCACCTCTCCTAGGCAATCAACAATTAGTACAGGGAGGTGTGCTCTCCACCTCTGCTAGGCAATTAGCAATCAGTGTTAGTTCTTCAGTCTCCCCAGGATTCTCAGCGGCGGCTGTAAGCAACGGTCGTGTCAGTGGCAATTTTGTCTCAAAACTAAGAGCATCACTGAAACAGATGGTTCTGTGGAGTTGTTCTGAAGAGTTGTTTGAGGAAGGAAAGAGAGGAAGGCTCCACACCACTTTCTCACTTGAGTATTTTACCTAGTTATTGTATTTACAGATCTAATTTTGCTCTTTTGTAGCTTTGGCAACTACAGTTTGTGTGTTTTCTATACTTGTTCACTCCTCTCCCTGTAGGCTTTAGTCGCTCCCCACCCCTTGGCTCCAACTCTTAATTTAGTGCACCCTGCGTGCACAAACCATGTTGAACTTTAGGTCTCTGTCAGCGTTTGGAACTGCCGATCTATGGTCATCTCAGCCTATGCTGCCCTTCAGTCCCTTGACGTTTTGGCCCTGATGGAGACATGGATCACCCCAGAGAGCACTGCTACTCCAGCTGCTCCTTCATCTGAATATGTTTTCTCTCATAGTCTGAGAGAATCTGGTCGTAGTGGGGTAGCACAACTGCTCATTTCTCAGTGGAGAAAGTGGAGATTTTCTCTCACCTGTCCATCTCCTCATTTGAATTCAATGCTGTCACTTGTCCACTCAAATGTAATATTACTGTTATTGATCGCCCACCAGGTGCCCGTGGAGAGTTCCTCAATGAACTTGACACCTTGATAAGCTAATATCCTGACATTGGCTCACCGCTCTTCGTACTTGGCGACTTCAACCTCCCAACATCTGCCTTCGATTAATTTCTTCCCAACTCTCTTTCCCCTCCTTGCCTCTTTTGACCTCACACTTTCCAAATCTCCTCCAACTCACAAGGCAGATAATATGCTTGACCTTATCTTTACTAGAGGTTGCTCACCTACTAATATCACTGCAATCCCACTCCAGGTCTCTGATCACTACTTTGTCTCCTTTTCTCTCTCTTTTCTCCAAACCTAACCATCCACCCAGATTGATGCGCCGTCACAATCTTCGCTCTCTCTCTCCCACTACTCTCTCCACTTCTATCCTATCATCTCTCCCTTTTACTAAATCCTTCTCCCTCCTGTCTCCTAATTCTGCCTCTTTGAGCCTACTCGCCTCCCTTTCCACATCCTATGACTCGTGCTGTCCCCTTTCCTCCCGGCCAGCTCAGCCCTCCCCTCCTGCTCCGTGGCTGAGTGACTCATTGCAAGCTTGTCTCACTCACACAGAACTACTCTACGCCTTGACCTCGTTCTCAACTCTCTCTCCAGATAACATTGTGCGACTAGTGAGTTCTGGCCACCCGATAGCCGGCCCGCTCAAACCCCATCCCCTCCTCCCTTCTCCATACCATCTCTGGAGACCTTATTCCATTCCTCACTTCCCTCATCAACTCATCCCTAACCCCTCTGACTTCAAAATGGTCCGAGTTGTTGAGTGTGCTGTCTCTGAACTTTCTCACTATCTCTCTCAGAACGACCTTCTTGATCCTAACCAGTCAGGTTTCAAGATGGGTTATTCAACCGAGACTGCTCTTCTCTGTGTCACGGAGGCTCTCCGCACTTGCAAAGCTGGCTCTATCTCCTCTGTTCTCATCCTCCTAGATCTATCCACTGCTTTCGACACCGTGAACCATCAGATACTCCTCTCCACCCTATCAGGGCTGGGCATCTCAGGCTCTGCACACTCTTGGATTGCATCCTACCTGGCATGCCACTCCTACCAGATGACGTTGAGAGGATCTGTCTGCCCCACGTACTTTCACTACTGGTGTCCCCCAGGGCTCAGTACTAGGCCCTCTTCTCTTCTCTCTACACACCAAGTCACTCAGCTCTGTCGTATCATTAAATGGTCTCTCCTATCATTGCTATGCGGATGACAATCAACTACTTTTCTCCTTCCCCACCTTTTGACACCCAGGTGGCGACGCGCATCTCTGCATTCCTGGCAGATATCTCAATTTGGATGTCGGTCCACCACCTCAAGCTCAACCTTGACAAGACAAATCTCCCTGAAAAGACCTGCCCGCACAAAGACCTATTCAGTGTCGCCCTCCCAGAGTGCAAAGAACCTTGGCGTGACCCTGGACAACACCCTGTCGTTCTCTGCAAACATCAATGCAGTGACCCGCTCCTGCATGTTCATGCTCTACAACATCCGCAGAGTATGACCCTACCTCACTCAGGAAGCGGTGCAGGTCCTAATCCAGGCACTTGTCCTCTCATCTGGACTACTGCAACTCGCTGTTGGCTGGGCTCCCTGCTTGTGCCATCAAACGCCTGCAATTTATCCAGAATGCTGCAACCCGCCAGGTTTTCAAACTTCCCAAGTTCTCTCATGTCACTTCGTTCCTCTGCACACTCCACTGGCTTCAATCGAAGCTCACAACCACTACAAGACCATGGTGCTTACCTACGGAAAAGCAAGAGGAACTGCCCGTCCCTCCCTTCAGGCTATGTTCAAACCCTACACCCCAAGCACTCTTCTGCCACCTCAGGGCTCTTGGCCCTCCCACCCCTACAGGAGGGCAGCTCCCACTCAGCCCAGTCCAAACAGTTCTCTGTCCTGGCACCCCAATAGTGGAACAAGTGTCCCCCTGAAGCTAGGACAGCAGAGTACATGCCCATCTTCAGAAAACATCTGAAACCCTAGCTGCTACAGACCACCAAGTGATAAGTCAGTATCTGGATAGTATGTGTGAAATGCTTGATAATGTATGTGATATCAGAGAAGTATATTTTCTGGGTGACTTAAATATTGACTGGCTATCATCAAGCTGCCCATTCAGGAAAAAAACTTTAAACTGTAACCAGTTCCTGCAATCTGGATCAGGTTGTCAGTCAACCTACCAGGGTAGTTACAAACAGCACAGGAATTAAATCATCAGCATGTATTGATCACATTTTTACTAACGCTGCAGATATTTGCTTTAAAGCAGTATCCAAATCCATAGGATGTAGTGATCAATGTAATAGCTATATTTAGGAAAACCAAAGTTCCAAAGACTGTGCCTAATATAGTGTATAAGAGGTCATACAATAAGTTTTGTAGTGATTCCTATGTTGATGATGTAAAGAATATTTGCTAGTCTTGTGTAATGAGGAGCAACCAGACGCTGCACTTGATGCATTTATGAAACTACTTATTCCAGTTACTAATAAGCACGCCCCCATTAACCTCTAGCGACGAGCAATCCCGTATCCGGGAGCGTAATCATAGCCTCAAGCGCATTACCATAATGCAACGGTTCCTATTCATGAAAATCGCAAATTAAATATATTCAAACACAAGCTTAGCCTTTTGATAACAACACTGTCATCTCAGATTTTCAAAATATGCGTTACAGCCAACGCTAGACAAGCATTTGTGTAAGTTTAGCATGGCATAATGCTATGCTAGGCTGTGCTGGCAGCAGGCAACATTTTCACAAAAATAAGAAAAGCAACCAAATTAAATCATTTACCTTTGAAGAACTTCAGATGCTTTCACTCAGGAGACTCCCAGTTAGATAGCAAATGTTCCTTTTTTCCAAAAATAATATTTTTGTAGGCGAAAAACGTCACGTTTGTTCATCCTGCTTGGCTGAGAAATCGAAAAAGAAAAATACTTCAACTATAACGCATTAGCATCACGCAACTTTTTCTATTCATGAAAATCGCAAATGAAATTAAATCAATATATTCAAACACAAACTTAGCCTTTTAACAACACTGTCATCTCAGATTTTCAAAATATGCTTTTCAACCAAAGCTACACAAGCATTTGTGTAAGAGTATTGATAGCCTAGCATAGCATTAAGCCTAGCATTCAGCAGGCAACATTTTCACAAAAACAAGAAAGCATTCAAATAAAATCATTTACCTTTGAAGAACTTCAGATGATTGCAATGACGAGACTCTCAGTTAGATAGCAAATGTTCATTTTTTCCAAAAATATTATTTGTGTTGGCGAAATAGCTCCATTTTGTTCATCACAAACATGGCAAACGTTGATTAGAATCAATCCTCAAGGTGTTTTTCACATATCTATTCGATAATATCAGTCGTGACAGTTGGTTGGTAGCAAATGGAAAAATACTGCAGCTAGAGATTACGCAATAATTGCAACGGAGGACACCAAGCGACCACCTGGTAGATGTAATCTCTTATGGTCAATCTTCCAATGATATAACTACAAATACGTCACAATGCTGTCGACACCTTGGGGAAGCGACAGAAAGCCTAAACTCATTCGTGGCCCATTCACAGCCATATAAGGAGTCATTGGCATGAGGCTGCTTCAAAAAATGCGGCACTTCCTGATTGGATTTTTATCTGGGTTTCGCCTGTAACATCAGTTTTGGAAACGTCAGTGTTTCCTTTCCAAAGCTGTCAATTATATGCATAGTCGAGCATCTTTTCGTGACAAAATATCTTGTTTAAAACGGGAACGTCTTTCATCCAAAAATTTAAAATAGCGCAAAAACTGTTAAATCCCCTTGGATTGATAAGGAATTGAAAAATTGTATGGTTGAGAGGGATGAGGCAAAGGTATGGCAATTAAGTCTGGCAACTGATTGGCAAACATACTGCAAATTAAGAAACCATGTGACTAAACTAAATTAAAAGAAACTACACTATGAAACAGATAAATAATGATAGTAAAAATCTTTGGGGCACCTTAAATGACATTTTGGGGAAAAAGCCAACTCTGCTCCATGTATTGAATCAGACTGCTCATTCATCACAAAGCCCACTGATATTGCAAACTACTTTAATTACTTTTTCATTGGCAAGATAAGTAAACTTACGGATGACATGCCAGAAACAAACGCTGACACTACACATCCAAGTATATCGGACCAAATTATGAAAGATAAGAATTGTACTTTTGAATTCCGTAAAGTCAGTGTGGAAGATAATAGCAGATGATATTGCCTCTCCTATTTGCCACATCTTCAATTTAAGCCAATTTAAGCCAACAGGCCCTCAGGCCTGGAGGGAAGCTAAAGTCATTCTGCTTCCCAAGAATAGTAAAGCCTCCTTTAGTCGTGTGATCAGGTGCCACAAAAAAAGGACTTAGGAAAATTGCAATTGGCTCAGAAAAGGGCAGCACGACTGGCCCTTGGATGTACACAGAGACCATTCCCCCCCAGAAATGTCCGGGAACTTGCAGGTGCCTTGGTGGAAGAGTGGGGTAACATCTCACAGCAAGAACTGGCAAATCTGGTGCAGTCCATGAGGAGGAGATGCATTGCAATACTTAATACATCTGGTGGCCACACCAGATACTGACTGTTACTTTGATTTTGATCCCCCCTTTGTTCAGGGACATATAATTAAATTTCTATTAGTCACATGTCTATGGAACTTGTTCAGTTTATGTCTCAGTTGTTGAAAATTATTATGGTAATACAAATATTTATACATGTTAAGTTTGCTGAAAATGAACGCAGTTGACAGTGAGAGGACGTTTCTTTTTTTGCCGAGTTTATATATAGATCGATAGATGCAATGACTTGTTCAACTACAAATCTTTGTCTATTTATTGAGGCCACATTTTGATTATGTAATAACAGTTTAATTTAACAACAAATTCCAAAAGTAAGCTTCTAAGTAAATTATGAATCTCAAGCAATTTTTACATATCAAAATACCAGTAGGCAGGCCCATGCTATAAATTGTTGCTTGATGCCCCATTACTGGTGAGCTTGCAAAGTGAACAGTTAAGCCTAATATTCTTGATCACCAAACAATTTTTGGAGCTGTACATTTATTTATGGCAATCCTGTCTACCTACAATTTGACGTTTGCCCTGCACCCTATCCAACAACTGTACAGCAAATCAGCAATGTGTTTTCTAGCTCAGTGGTTCTCAATCGTTTTGACTCGTGACCAATGTTCCCTCATTTCTCGGCACTGAGTCAATCTCAGGTCTGCTGAGCGCAAACTTAAATTGTGAAATTCTGTGCAACCTCCAGCGTGCGCGTTTACTGTTAACACTAAGGCTATACCTGCTTTAAGTTAGTTTCAGTGGCCAATTAGGCTACTGTGGCTATTTGATCATAATGTAGGCCTCCCAGAATGGCCTGCCATAAAAGAACCGTGGAGAAAATGCATCCCATAACATGTTAACATGGAAATAGCTGTCATTTAACCTACAGTACCAGCCATTGTGTGGTGTTCAATGTAGGCCTACATTCCATGTGTATTTTTTAAATAAAACATGCAGGTCTTGACATTAACCTGTTTAATCACTTGTCCTTCAGACAAGGAGGTGAATGAAAATGGTGTTGTGTTGAGAATCGTACAAATTATGCTATCCTCTGCCTATTAGCTTCAAAATACAGTCTCAAAATACAACACTTCCCCTTTAAGACATAAAAGCTCTTTACCTGGCTCACTTTTCAAAGATGTCTAGAAATGTACACGATTTGTGCTCTTGTAATCAAATCAAATGTTATTTGTCACATACGCATTAGCAGATGTTAATGCGAGTGTAGGGAAATGCTTGTGCTTCCAGTTCCGACCATGCAGTAATATCTAACAATTTCACAACTACCTTATACACACAAGTGTAAAGGAATGAATAAGAATATGTTCATAAATATATGGATGAGTGATGGCCGTACGGCATAGGCAAGATGCAGTAGATGGTAAAGAGTACAGTATATACATTTGAGATGCGTAGTGTAGGGTATGTAAACCTTATATAAAGTGGCATAGTTTAAAAACCTCTGATCTATCCATCCCGGATCCGGTATCGTGAATACAGACTCAAGCTCATTACCATTACGCAACGTTAACTATTCATGAAAATCGCAAATGAAATGAAATAAATATGCTAGCTCTCAAGCTTAGCCTTTTGTTAACAACACTGTCATCTCAGATTTTCAAAATATGCTTCTCAACCATAGGAACACAATCATTTGTGTAACAGTAGCTAGCTAGCGTAGCATTTAGCGTTAGCATTATCGTTAGCATTTAGCAGGCAACACTTTCACAAAAACCAGAAAAGCATTCAAATAATAATTTACCTTTGAAGAACTTCAGATGTTTTCAATGAGGAGACTCTGTTAGATAGCAAATGTTCAGTTTTTCCTGAAAGATTATTTGTTTAGGGGAAATCGCTCCGTTTGGTACGTCACGTTTGGCTACCAAAAAAAAACGAAAATCCAGTCATCAATTACGCCGAACTTTTTTCCAAATTAACTCCATAATATCGACTGAAACATGGCAAACGTTGTTTAGAACCAATCCTCAAGGTGTTTTTCACATATCTCTTCGATGATATATCCTTCGTGGAAGTGTGCGTTCCGTTCTGAATCCCAGGACAAATTGACCGCAACTGGAGATTACGCACGAATTTAGACAAAGGCCACCGGGCGGACCCCTGGAAAATGTAGTCTCTTATGGCCAATCTTCTATTGATATGCCTACAAATACGTCACAATGCTGCAGACATCTTGAAGAAACCACAGAAAGCACATGGTCGTTCCTGCTGCATTCACAGCCATATAAGGAGACATTTGAAAACAGAGCTTCAGAGATTCTGCTCATTTCCTGTTAGACGTTTCATCTTGGTTTCGCCTGTAGAATGAGTTCTGTGGCACTCGCAGATAAAATCTTTGCAGTTTTGGAAACGTTAGACTGTGTTCTTTCCAAAGCTGTCAATTCTATGCATAGTCGAGCATCTTTTCGTGACAAAATATTGCGCTTAAAACGGGCACGTTTTTTTTATTTATAATGAAATAGCGCCCCTATAGGCTTAACAGGTTAAAGTGACTAATGATACAAAATTGGATGTACTAAATGTATTATATTATTAAAGTGACTAGAGATTGAGTCAGTATGTTGGCAGCAGCCACTCAATGTTAGTGATGTCTGTTTGATGGTCTGATGACCTTGAGGTAAAAGCTGTTTTTCAGTCTCTCGTTCCCAGCTTTGATGCCCCTGTACTGACCTCTTCTTTTGGATGATAGCGGGGTGAACAGGCAGTGGCTCGGGTGGTTGTTGTCCTTGATGATCTTTTTGGCCTTCCTGTGACATCGGGTGGTGTAGGTGTCCTGGAGAGCAGGTAGTTTGCCCCCGGTGATGCGTTGTGCAGACCTCACTACCCTCTGGAGAGCCTTACGCTTGTGGGTGGAGCAGTTGCCGTACCAGGCGGTGATACAGCCCAACAGGATGCTCTCGATTGTGCATCTGTAAAAGTTTGAGTTTTTGGTGACAAGCCGAATTTCTTCAGTCTCCTTAGGTTGAAGAGGCGCTATTGCGCCTTCCTCACCATGCTGTCTATGTGGGCGGACCATTTCAGTTTGTCTGTGACGTGTACGCCGAGGAACTTAAAACTTTCCACCTTCTCCACTACTGTCCCGTCGATGTGGATAGTGGGGTGCACCCTCTGCTGTTTCCTGAAGTCCACGATCATCTCCTTTGTTTTGTTGAAGTTGAGTGTGAGGTTATTTTCCTGACACCACACTCCGAGGGCCCTCACCTCCTCCCTGTAGGCCGTCTCATCGTTGTTGGTAATCAATCCTCCCACTGTAGTGTCGTCTGCAAACTTGATGATTGAGTTGGACTAACAGTCATGGGTGAACAGGGAGTACAGGAGAGGGCTGATAACGCACCCTTGTGGGGCCCTAGTGTTGAGGATCAGCGGGGTGGAGATGTTTCCTACCATCACCACCTGGGGGCAGTCCGTCAGGATGTCCAGTACCCACTTGCACAGGGCGGGGTTGAAACCCAGGGTCTCGAGCTTAATGACAAATTTGGAGGGTACTATGGTGTTAAATGCCAAGCTGTAATTGATGAACAGCATTCTTACATAGGTATCCCTCTTGTCCAGGTGGGTTAGGGCAGTGTGATTGTGATTGTGTCGTCTGCGGACCTATTGGTGCGGTAAAGCAAATTTGAGTGGGTGTAGGGTGTCAGGTAAGGTGGAGGTGATATGATCCTTGACTAGTCTCTCAAAGCACTTCCTGAAGACGGAGGTGAGTGCTATGGGGCGATAGCCATTTAGCTCAGTTACCTTAGCTTTCTTGGGAACTGGAACAATGTTGGCCCTCTTGAAGCATGTGGGAACAGCAGACTGGGATAAGGATTGATTGAATATGTCCATAAATACACCAGCCAGCTGGTCTGCGAATGCTCTGAGGACACGGCTAGGGATGCCGTCTGGGCCGGCAGCCTTGTGAGGGTTAATATGTTTAAAGGCTTTACTCACATTGGCTGCGGTGAAGGAGAGCCTGCAGGTTTTGGTAGCGGTCCATGTCGTTGGCACTGTATTGACCTCAAAGCGAGTAAAGAAGTTGTTTAGTTTGTCTGGGAGCAGGACATCGTGGTCCGCGGCGGGGATGGTTTTCTATTTGTAGTCCGTGATTGACTGTAGACCCTGCCACATACCTCTCGTGTCTGAGCCGTTTGAATTGCGATTCTACTTTGTCTCTATACTGATGCTTAGATTGTTTGATTGTCTTGTGGAGGGAATAGCTACACTGTTTGTATTTGGTCATGTTTCCGGTCACCTTTCCCTGATTAAAAGCAGTGGTTTTTGCTTTCAGTTTTGCACGAATGCTGCCATCAATCCATGGTTTCTGGTTCGGGAAGGTTTTAATAGTTGCTGTGGGTACAACTTCACTGATGCACTTGCTAATGAACTCGCTCACCGAATCAGCGTATTCATAAATGTTGTTGTCCGATGCTATGCGGCACATATTCCAGTCTACGTGATCGAAGCAGTCTTGAAGCGTGGAATCAGATTGGTCAGACCAGCGTTGAACAGACCTGAGCATGGGCGTTTCCTGTTTTAGTTTCTGTCTATTGGCTGGGAGCAACAAAATGGAGACGTGGTAATATTTTCCGAAAGGAGGGCGGGGCAAGTTAGAGTAACAATGGTCCAGGATTTCTTTACTGCCCAGGTAGCGCATTCGATATGCTGATAAAATTTAGGGAGTCTTGTTTTCAGATTAGCCTTGTTAAAATCCCCAGCTACAATGAATGCAGCCTCAGGATATGTGGTCTCCAGTTTGCATAGAGTCCAATGAAGTTCAGTCATGGGTGGTGGTCCAAACAGAGGCTCTGCTTCGGGAAAGTTGTATTCCTGGTCGTAATGTTGGTAAGTTGACATTGCTCTTATATCTCTTAAGATTTCCTGGGGTAACAATGTAAGAAATAATACAAAAAGCTAAATACTGCATAGTTTCCTGAGAAGGCGAAGCCATCTCTGTCGGATGTGCAGGAAGCAATCCCTCTTGCTGACTACAAATGATCTATAACTGGGCTAATAACTCACTAACTAGCAAAGGATATGAACAAAATGTGCACACATGCAGCTCACGCTTTGATCTCAAAACAAGCACAACTCACGACCACAGCTGTAAATACAGTCCAGATCAAAGTAAATGGCACAGATCCATATATGACAATGGTCTATTTACATTTATTCAACTGGTGGGTCTAATCCTGAATGCTGATAGGTTAAGACCGCATTCCAGCCTGTGTCTATTCCACAAGTTACCCCCAGCTAAATCTGACATTAAAATGCCTATTTACTCTGTTCCATCTGACTGCACTTGAGCTCAGGTAGCCTAGTGGTTAGTGTTGGACTTGTAACCGAAGGTTAATAATTTTGCACGCCCAATTTCAGTTTTTGATTTGTTAAAAAAGTTTGAAATATCCAATAAATGTCGTTCCACTTCATGATTGTCCCACTTGTTGTTGATTCTTCACAAAAAAATACAGTTTTATATCTTTATGTTTGAAGCCTGAAATGTGGCAAAAGGTCGCATAGTTCAAGGGGGCCGAATACTTTCGCAAGGCACTGTAATTAGCAGCTTGCTCAGTTAAAATTAACAGACTAATTTATTCAACATGAATAGTGAGGCGATTAAGAGATAAGTGCTTGTCACGCCCTGACCTTAGAGCCTTTTTATTTCTCTATTTGGTAAGATCGGGCATTCTAGTTTTCTATTTATTTTTTGGCCGGGTATGGTTCCCAATCAGAGGCAGCTGTCTATCGTTGTCTCTGATTGGGGATCATTTTGTGGGATCTTGTTTGTGTAGTGCCTGTGAGCACTCCAGTTGTTACATCTCGTTTGCTGTTTGTTGGTGAGTTTCATTTTAATAAACATGTGGAACTCTATGCACGCTGCGCCTTGGTCCGCTCATTTCAATGAACGTGACAGAAGATCCCACCACCCACGGACCAAGCAGCATGGCCAGGCGGAGTGTAGTACATCCTGGACATGGGACGAAATCATGGCAGGAGCAACAGCGACGACGCCTGGGTTCGCGGCCACAAAGACAGCCCGAAAGTTTTTTGGTGGGGGCACACGGGGTGGTCAGCGGTGCAGAGGTGTGAACCAGAGACAACCTGGGAGGGGGTGGTCGGTCGACCCAGGGAGAGTGCCAGAGCCCACCTGGGATTCAATTGAACAGTGCGAGGAGGGCTGCCGGAGAATAGAGTTGGCGAGGAGTATGCGGCAACGTAGGCGTTTGGAGGAGCGTGTCACCAGTCCGGTGCAATCTGTGCCGGTCCCACGCATCAGGCCTCCAGTGCGTCTCCCCAGTCTGGTATGTCCTGTGTCTCCTCCTCGTACTCGCCCTGAAGTACGTGTCCCCAGTCCGGTACTGGACTGTCTGTATTTCTAATTTCTTTGAAGTCCAGGTTCCTGCTCTTTAGGCCAAAGTCAGATGACCTCATGCCTTGGATATTCCAGAATGAGAGAGTGAAGGCTTTGTTTTCCATAAAATGTCCAATGTTGTTAGTCGTGTGGTTTGGCCTCAGACCAGTAAGTGTGAGCAGAGCCTGCTGAGCATCTGGTACATGCCATTGGCTTGGGCTAGTGTGAGGGTTGGGCCTGTTTGCCTGTTCATGGTGTATGTGTGACGTTCAAGTTGAGGCCCACTTTGCGGGAGTGGAGGCATGGGGTTAACAGGAAGGGCATACTGTAGATCTGACCTTAGGGGGCCTATATGGGGTGGTTGGGGTGGTATTGATTTTAGATTTTAATTTTTTTATATATATAAAAAAAAAAAAATCACATACCTTATTTACATAAGTATTTAGACCCTTTGCTATGAGACCTAAAATTTCTCTCAGGTGCATCCTGCTTTCATTGATCATGGTTGAGATGTTTCAACAACTTGATTGAAGTCCACCTGTGGTAAATACAATTAATTAGACATGATTTGGAAAGGCGCACACATTTGATTTTATTTCACCTTTATTTAACCAGGTAGGCTAGTTGAGAACAAGTTCTAATTTACAACTGCGACTTGGCCAAGATAAAGCATAGCAGTGTGAACACAGAGTTACACATGGAGTAAACAATAAACAAGTCAATAACACTGAAAATAAAAAGAAGCTATATACATTGTGTGCAAAAGGCATGAGGAGGTAGGCAAATAATTACAATTTAGCAGATTAACACTGGAGTGATAAATGATCAGATGGTCATGTGCAGGTAGAGATACTGGTATGCAAAAGAGCAGAAAAGTAAATAAATAAAAACAGTATGATGAGGTAGGTAAATTGGGTGGGCTATTTACCGATGGACTATGTACAGCTGCAGCGATCGGTTGGCTGCTCAGATAGCAGATGTTTGAAGTTGGTGAGGGAGATAAAAGTCTCCAACTTCAGCGATTTTTGCAATTCGTTCCAGTCACAGGCAGCAGAGAACTGGAAGGAAAGACGGCCAAATGAAGTGTTGGCTTTAGGGATGATCAGTGAGATACACCTGCTGGAGCGCGTGCTACGGGTGGGTGTTGCCATCGTGACCAGTGAACTGAGAGAAGGCGGAGCTTTACCTAGCATGGACTTGTAGATGACCTGGAGCCAGTGGGTCTGGCGACGAATATGTAGCGAGGGCCAGCCGACTAGAGCATACAGGTCGCAGTGGTGGGTGGTATAAGGTGCTTTAGTAACAAAATGGATGGCACTGTGATAAACTGCATCCAGTTTCCTGAGTAGAGTATTGGAAGCTATTTTATAGATGACATCGCCGAAGTCGAGGATCGGTAGGATAGTCAGTTTTACTAGGGTAAGTTTGGCGGCATGAGTGAAGGAGGCTTTGTTGCAAAATAGAAAGCCAACTCTAGATTTGATTTTAGATTGGAGATGTTTGATACCTAGGTACTTATAGATGTCCACATATTCTAGGTCGGAACCATCCATGGTGGTGATGCTAGTCGGGCGTGCGGGTGCAGGCAGCGAACGGTTGAAAAGCATGAATTTGGTTTTATTAGCGTTTAACAGCAGTTGGAGGCCACGGAAGGAGTGTTGTATGGCATTGAAGCTCGTTTGGAGGTTAGATTGCACAGTGTCCAAGGAAGGGCCAGAAGTTTACAGAATGGTGTCATCTGCGTAGAGGTGGATTAGGGAATCGCCCGCAGCCAGAGCAACATCATTGATATATACATAGAAAAGAGTCGGCCCGAGATTTTAACCCTGTGGCACCCCCATAGACTGCCAGAGGACCGGACAACATGCCCTCCGATTTGACACACTGAACTCTGTCTGCAAAGTAGTTGGTGAACCAGGCAAGGCAGTCATTAGAAAAACCGAGGCTACTGAGTCTGCCGATAAGAATATGGTGATTGACAGAGTCGAAAGCCTTGGCCAGGTCGATGAAGATGACTGCACAGTACTGTCTTTTATCGATGGCGGTTATGATATCGTTTAGTACCTTGAGCGTGGCTGAGGTGCACCCGTGACCGGCTCGGAAACCAGATTGCACAGCGGGAAGGTACGGTGGGATTCGAGATGGTCAGTGATCTGTTTGTTGACTTGGCTTTCAAAGACCTTAGATAGGCAGGGCAGGATGGATATAGGTCTGTGACAGTTTGGGTCCAGGGTGTCTCCCACTTTGAAGAGGGGGGTGACTGCGGCAGCTTTCCAATCCTTGGGGATCTCAGATGATATGAAAGAGTGGTTGAACAGGCTGGTAATAGGGGTTGCGACAATGGCGGCGGATAGTTTCAGAAATAGAGGGTCCAGATTGTCAAGCCCAGCTGATTTGTACGGGTCCAGGTTTTGCAGCTCTTTCAGAACTGCTATCTGGATTTCGGTAAAGGAGAAGCTGGGGAGGCTTGGGTGAGTAGCTGTGGGGGGGCGGGGGGGGGGAGCTGTTGGCAGAGGTTGGAGTAGCCAGGAGGAAGGCATGGCCAGCCATTTCGATTGTCATGGATTTATCGGTGGTGACCATGTTACCAAGCCTCAGTGCAGTGGGCAGCTGGGAGGATGTGCTTTTGTTCTCCGTGGACTTTTCAGTGTCCCAGAATTTTTTGGAGTTAGAGCTACAGAATGCAAATTTCCGCTTGAGAAAGCTGGCCTTTGCTTTCCTGACTGACTGCGTGTATTGATTCTTGACTTCCCTGACCAGTTGCATATCAAGGGGACTATTCGATGCTATTGCAGTCCGCCACAGGATGTTTTTGTGCTGGTCGAGGGAAGTCCGGTCTGGAGTGAACCAAGGGCTAGATCTGTTCTTAGTTCTGCATTTTTTGAACGGAGCATGCTTATCTAAGATGGTGAGGAAGTTACTTTTAAAGAATGACGGGATGAGGTCAATATCCTTCCAGGATACCCAGGCCAGGTCGATTAGAAAGGCCCGCCTGCAGAAGTGTTTTAGGGAGCTTTTGACAGTGATGAGGGGTGGTCATTTGACTGTGGATCCGTAGCGGATACAGGCAATGAGTCAGTGATCGCTGAGATCCTGATTGAAGACAGCGGAGGTGTATTTGGAGGGCCAGTTGGTCAGGATAACGTCTATGAGTGTGCCCTTGTTTACAGATTTAGGGTTGTACCTGGTGGGTTCCTTGATTATTTGTGTGAGATTGAGGGCATCTAGCTTAGATTGTAGGACTGCCGGGGTGTTAAGCATATCCCAGTTTAGGTCACCTAACTGACACCTAACTCCGAAGCTAGATGGGGGGCGATCAATTCACAAATGGTGTCCAGGGCACAGCTGGGAGCTGAGGGGGGTCGGTAGCAGGCGGCAACAGTGAGAGACTTATTTCTGGAGAGAGTAATTTTCAAAATTAGAAGTTTGAAGGACCATGGTCAGGGAGGTGACCAAGAACCCGATGGTCACTCTGACAGTTCTCCAGAGTTCCTCTGTGGAGGTGGGAGAACCTTCCAGAAGGACAACCATCTCTGCAGCACTCCAGCCTGCTACCAGTGTCTTGACCTAACCGCAGTTCTCTTTTGACGAACATATCAAGACTATTTTAAGGACAGCTTTTTTCCATCTTTGTAACATTGCAAAAATCAAACGTTCTGTCCAAAAATAATGTAGAAAAGTTAATCCATGCTTTTGTCACTTCTAGATTTGAATACTGCAATGCTCTACTCTCCGGCTACCTGGATAAAGCACAAAATAAACTTCAGTTAGTGCTAAACACGGCTGCTAGAATCTTGACTAGAACCCCCAAATTACTGCTAACCTACAAAGCATTACATGGGCTTGCTCTTACCTATCTCTCCGATTTGGTCCTGCTGTACATACCTACATGTACAGGATGCAGGCCTCCTTATTATCCCTAGAATTTCTAAGCAAACAGTTGGAGGCTGGGCTTTCTCATATAGAGCTCATTTTTTATGGAATGGTCTGCCTATCGGTCTCAACCTTTAAGTCTTTATTGAAGACTCATCTCTTCAGTAGGTCCTATGATTGAGTGTAGTCTGACCCAGTGGTGCGAAGGTGAACGGAAATACACTGGAGCGACGAATCGCCCTTGCTGTCTCTGCCTGGCCGTTTCCTTAAACCGGGATTCTCTGCCTCTAACCCTATTATGGGGGCTGAGTCACTGGCTTACTGGTGCTCCTCCATCCCGTCCTTAGGAGGGGTGCGTCACTTGAGTGGGTTGAGTCACTGATGTGATCTTCCTGTCTGGGTTTGCCCCCCCCCTCGCGTCTGTGCCGTGGAGGAGATCTTCGTGGGCTATTGTTACGAATCCCTTTTGGCCCGACAGTCTAGGGGGGATGGTAATGAGACCCGTAACATAACTCATGTAAATTATAATAGTGACAAAGTAAGAGTGTGAACGAAATAACCAGGACAACTGAAATCTACCGTCAAACTCAAGGTTTATTTATAAACACACGGTAATGAGGGGAGCAGGAAAAGGGGCTGAGCTGGACCCAAGGAAAGAAACAATAAGTATACAAAAACACCCCTAAGCTAGACTAGCCTACTTTAACAACAGCTAACTAACTAACCAAAAATACAGTGGGTGGTCCGCCCAGTTCTAACTAGTGTATTTAACAAAGTTCACCTACGGGTAGTGTATGCCCATGGGCGACTTGTCTTGGTTTCCCCTTTTCCCACCAGCAATCAAATACAAACACCATAACCAAAAACAATACTCACAGGTGATGACAAAGTGCTATGGAGGTGCTCAAACAAAAGGAGAGGTTAAGACACAAACAGAGAGATCTACATACATGGCATTTACAAAGAGATTGAGCTCTAGAGCAAACAACTGATGGGGTTTTTAAACCAAGGGAAAGGAACTGTGATTGGGTAGGAAACAGGAGGAGGTGTGTCTTCTGATTGATGATTGATTGTTGACTGATTTGGGAGTGATGATTTTCACCTGTGAGGGGAGAAGGAGAGAACACAGGATACATACACACACACACACACACAGGATACCTGTATCCGTAACACTCCCACCCTTAAAAGAGCAACCCTAGGGGGGATTGCGATCACAGTATTACAATGAATACTCACAATAACAAAGTCAACCTTGCAAAACATACAAAAATCATCATTTACACACGAGACAAAGCATCTGCCAACACATTATCTGAACCCTTTTTGTGGCGGATTTCCAAATTATAATTTTGTACAATCAGCGCCCAACGCATAAGGCGCTGGTTCTGGTTGTACATTCGGTGGAGAAAACCCCTTAGTGTATGGTCAGTATACACAATCACTGGTAGGGCACTGGAACCAAAGTATTGCAGAGCCAACAACAAAGCAAGAGCTTCTTGTTCTATTGTCGCATAGTTTGTTTGACATTTATTACATTTACGTGAAAAATAACAAACGGGATGATCCACTCCACTCTTGTCCTGCTGCAGTAGAACAGCACCAGCACCTCTGGCACTAGCATCTACCTCAAGTTTGAATGGTTGTTCAAAATCCGGAGCAGCAAGTACAGGGGTACTACATAAGAGTGCTTTCGCAGATTCAAAAGCGCTCTTACAATCAGGGGACCACACAAATGGTCTAGCCGGACTAAGCAAATCGGTCAATGGAGCAACTACCGCAGAAATTTTTACAGAAGCTACGGTAGTAGCCAACCATCCCTAAAAAGCGGCGTAGCTCTCGTCTGGTGGTAGGTGCAGGGAATGCAGTTATAGCCAAGACCTTTGCATCAACAGGGCGCACCTGTCCATGGCCAACCTCTTTCCCGAGATAGGTAACAGTAGCCTTCCCAAACTCGCACTTTGCCAAGTTCAGGGTTAGAGAAGCAGCTGCCAACCGTTCACATACTACCCTTAGCGAGTCAACATGATCTGACCACTCAGATGAATAAATCACTAGGTCATCAAGGTATGCACTACAATTAGGAACGCCAGCTAATACGGAGTTTTCCAGTCGTTGGAAAGTGGCTGGTGCATTTCGCATCCCAAAAGCCATGACTGAGTACTGTAGGAAGTTGTCTGGGGTCACAAAGGCAGAAATCTCAGAAGCACGTGAAGTTAACCTTTTAAGAGGTCCAACTTAGTTACATACTTAGCAGCACCAATAGTGTCTACAGTCGTCCAGTCTGGGTAACGGGAACGAATCTGGCATTGTGACACAATTTACCTTTCGATAATCCGTACATAACCTGGACGTACCATCAGGTTTAGGAACTAGAATGCAAGGAGAACTCCAAGGGCTTGAATTTGGCTTAGCCAGGTCATTCTCCAACAAATATTTCACCTCATCCCTCATTATCTTCCTCTTGGAAGCGTTGATACGATATGGGTGTTGCTTGATAGGTGTAGCATTTCCAACATTAATGTCATGTTCCAACACATTTGTGCGAGTAGGAACGTCATTAAAGAGTCATGGAAAACTGTGTAGTAGCCTCACAATATCATTGGCCTGTCCATCCGTTAAATGAACCAGACCTGACTGGATAGACCGCAGCATTTCTGAGTTGGGCAATCTAACACACTGCTGCTGAGTATTGCGCAACTCCAAGCCATCAACATCATCAATATGACAGTCCACTATCATAGCAGTAGTAGCAGAGGAGACAGCAGTACCTTCCTCTGTTTTTGAACTCTCTAACTGTGTGATGGGTTGGGTGTGGTAAGCTTTCAACATGTTAATGTGACACACACGAGATTGGCGTTGTCTATCAGGAGTTTGAAGCACAGTCAGTTTCACTTATTTTCTTTTCAATCAAATAAGGACCAGAGAAACGAGCTGACAGTGAAGATCCTGGAACAGGTAATAACGCCAGTACTTGGTCACCTGGCTGTAGTGGACGAGAAACAGCCTCTTTATCATAGTGTCTTTTCATGCTCCTCTGTGAGGAAGACAGAGCTTCCTTTGCGAGAGCACAAGCTTGGTGTAGGCGCTCACGAAAGCGACTAACGTAGTCCAACACATTCTCATCTCTTGTACACAACTCTTGGGACAAGAACTGTTCTTTAAGGACTTTCATTGGTCCTCTCACTGTATGACCAAACACTAGTTCAGCCGGGCTGAAACCTAGGGACTCCTGCACAGTTTCACAAGCAGCAAACAAAACTAGAGGAACTCCCTCATCCCAATCTTTCTCAGATTCCAAACAATATTTACGTAGCATAGACTTCAGTGTCTGATGCCATCTTTCAAGCGCACCCTGAGACTCTGGGTGAAAGGCGCTTGACACACGGTGCGTAATTGATAAGGATTTTAAGACCTGCTTGAAGAGCTTGGATAGGAAATTGGTACCTTGATCGCTTTGTACCACCTTCGGTAACCCGAATGTCGTGAAGAATTTTATTAAGGCTTTACTCACTACCGGGGCTGTAATCCTTCGCAGAGGAATAGCCTCGGGGTATCTTGTAGCCATACACATTATCGTTAACAAAAACTGGTTACCCGATTTTTGTCTTCGGTAACGGTCCGACACAATCAACCACCACATGCTCGAATGGTTCACCTATGACAGGTATTGGACAAAGAGGAGCGGGAGGAATAACCTGATTTGGTTTTCCTGTTATCTGACATGTGTGGCATGTCCGAAAGAACTGCGCCACATCTTGTTTTAAACCCGGCCAAAAGAAATGTCGAAGGATCCGATCATAAGTCTTTGATTCCTAAATGACCAGACCACTGGTGATCATGAGCAAGGGATAACACATTTTGTCGAAAGGCTGTAGGAATCACTATTTGGTAAACAGCATTCCAATCTCCACCCGCGTCAACATGGGATTTCCATTTACGCATGAGGAGATTACCATCAATGAAGTAAGCCACGTTCTTCTTCTTTACATCTTCCAACGAGACAACACTAGAAAAACATTTAGCAAGTTTGTTGTCAACCTTTTGGTTAGCAATCAGCTGCTCACGAGTGACTGGTAACTGTATTGCATCAGCAACAAGTTCAACATACTTTGATTCTTTCCTGGGCTGTTTGTCAGAGGTGATCAGCTTCTCAGAGGTATCACACAATCCATCCTCTTGATCAACCTCTTTGAACAGAACAGTGTTCGACAAATCTATTACGTCACCCTCTTGTAGTGCCTGAGCACGAGTGACAGCACAAGCGGGGAACACATGTGGATAACTCTGTGCCAACTCATTCGAGAGAGAGTGGTCACTTTTATCCAATACTTCCAATACGGGTACTACCTTTCCTCCGGCAATATCGTTACCCATTATAAAGGTCACACCTTTCACTGGCAACATAGGACGTACCCCCACTCTGAATATGCCACTGATTAACTCAGAGTGTACTTTCACAAAGTGCAATGGCACTGGGACAAAACCCATTTCAATACCCTGCACTAACACACTGGAACCACAGAATGTATCGTCAGATAAGGGCAACACATCAGACAATATAAATGACTGCGCCGCACAAGTATCTAAGGATTTTAACCGGACGCTGAGACGCTTCGTCATTCGTTAGGGACACAAACCCCTCAAATGAATGGTTCATAACTGCGGTCGGGGACTGAGACTTTCAAACTGCAGTTACCCTGAGGCACCTGTTTTGTTGCAGACCTCACAACCGTACGAATTAGACCAACACCTGTTGGTGGCTTGGCACGAAGAGGCATCCCTTGTTTGCGTTTTAGTAGGAAACAATCATTAATCATATGTCCCACTTTATGACAATAGAAACAGGGACGCTCATTCTTCTGCCGTGCTTGATATACTACTGCTGGTCGACTAGGGCTAAAGGTAGGAAACTCAGTGGCTCTACTCTCAGTTTGAGCCGAAAACACACTCTTGTGCGTCAACACAAACTCGTCTGCCAACACAGACGCTTCTGCCAGGGAGGATACTTTCTGTTCGTTTAGGTAAACTACAATGCGTTCGGGTAAGCAATTTTTAAACTCTTCCAACAAGATTAACTCCCGGAGAGAGTTGAAATCAGTTACCTTACTAGCAGCATGCCATTTATCAAACAGATTTCCCTTGTCTCTAGCAAATTCCACATAAGTCTTACTAGAAGACTTTCTATGAGACCTAAATCTCTGTCGGTATGCCTCAGGCACAAGCTCATAGGCACGAAGAACAGTAGCTTTGACCACTTCATAATTCAAACTGTCCTCTAGAGGTAGCGCTGACAAAACCTCTTGGGCTTTACCAGTTAATTTACACTGAAGCAATAGGCACCATACCTCTTCAGGCCATTTCAATGCTACGGCTATACGCTCAAATACACAAAAATAGGAGTCAACCTCCGACTCTCTGAACAAAGGTACTAAGGCAATCTGCCTACTAATGTCAAACGTGTTTGAGGACACAGCAGGTGAGGACGACTCACTAACAGTGACAGTAGGACCGAAGGCTAGCCTCGCTGTCTCTGCCTCCAGTTCCATCTGGCGCATTTTAAATGTCATCTGCCGCTGTTCTCATTCTTTTTCTGCCTCAATTTTACACATCTCCAAATCTAAATGCCGCTGTTCTCTTTCTATTTCTGCCTCAATTTTACACATCTCCAAATGCCGTTCTCTTTCTGCCTCAATTTTACACATCTCCAACTGGAGTCTCTCGCCTAATTTGGGCTCTCTCTTCCGCCTCCAGTTGGAACTGTGCTAAACGGACATCCCTCCTGGCATCACCGTTTGACAGTGGGGAGAGTGGATCAAAACGGGACAATGTGGCTGGTGTTTTAGCCTCGCCCTCATTATCAGACACCAATGGGCTTACAGGAGCAGCAACATCCCCTACAGGGGTAGTAGACTCAGGCAGCGGTAACACAAGCACCTGCTCTTCCAACAATACATTTAACACTAGCTGTTTAACCTCCGCCTTAAATAAACTCTGCGCAATCGATATTGAGTAATGGTCAGCCAAGGTCATTAAGTCAACTCTACGACATTTGTCAAAAACCTCCCACGAAGGGTTATCCAAAAAGGATTTCAAATCAAAAGTAGCCATCTTAACTACTTCAAAAGAGCCAAAAATAAATAAATAGCAAACACTAATGCTACTTCAGCTATGACGCTCAACACTGAACTATACCACTATCACAATCTACATGAGCGGCATAGGTGTCAGTTATGACAGATCCCGGACGAGGCTCCACTTATGTTACGAATCCCTTTTGGCCCGACAGTCTAGGGGGGATGGTAATGGGACCCGTAACATAACTCATGTAAATTATAATAGTGACAAAGTAAGAGTGTGAACGAAATAACCAGGACAACTGAAATCTACCGTCAAACTCAAGGTTTATTTATAAACACACGGTAATGAGGGGAGCAGGAAAAGGGGCTGAGCTGGACCCAAGGAAAGTAACAATAAGTATACAAAAACACCCCTAAGCTAGACTAGCCTACTTTAACAACAGCTAACTAACTAACCAAAAATACAGTGGGTGGTCCGCCCAGTTCTAACTAGTGTATTTAACAAAGTTCACCTACGGGTAGTGTATGCCCATGGGCGACTTGTCTTGGTTTCCCCTTTTCCCACCAGCAATCAAATACAAACACCATAACCAAAAACAATACCCACAGGTGATGACAAAGTGCTATGGAGGTGCTCAAACAAAAGGAGAGGTTAAGACACAAACAGAGAGATCTACATACATGGCATTTACAGAGAGATTGAGCTCTAGAGCAAACAACTGATGGGGTTTTTAAACCAAGGGAAAGGAACTGTGATTGGGTAGGAAACAGGAGGAGGTGTGTCTTCTGATTGATGATTGATTGTTGACTGATTGGGGAGTGATGATTTTCACCTGTGAGGGGAGAAGGAGAGAAAACACAGGATACATACACACACACACACACACACACACACACACACACACACACACACACACACACACACACACACACACAGGATACCTGTATCCGTAACAGCTATACTCAGCCTTGTCTCAGGGTAGTAAGGTGGTGGTTTGAAGATGTCCCTCTAGGGGTGCTTTGGCAAAGTGGGTGGGGTTATATCCTGCCTGGTTGGCCCTGTCCTGTGGTATTGTCAGATGGGACCACTGTCTCAGCCTCCAGGATTTATGTTGCAATAGTTTGTGTTGGGTGGCTCGGGTCAGTCTGTTATATCTGGAGTATTTCTTCTGTCTTATCCGGTGTCCTGTGTGAATTTACGTATGCTCCCTCTAATACTCTCGCTCCCTCTCCCAGAGGACCTGAGCCCTGGGGCCATGCCTTAGGACTACCTGGCCTGATGACTCCTTGCTGTCCACTTGGCCGTGCTGTTCTGCCTGCGGCTATGGAACCCTGACCTGTTCACTGGAAGTGCTACCTTGTCCTGGGCCTGCTGTTTTCGACTCTCTCTCTTTACCGCACCTGCTGTCTCTAACTCTGAATACTCGGCTATGAAAGCCAACTGACATTTACTCCTGAGGTGCTGACCTGTTGCACCCTCTACAACAACTGTGATTATTATTATTTGACCCTGCTGGTTGTCTATGAACGTTTGAACATCTTGGCCATGTACTGTTATGATCTCAACCCAGCCCAACCAGAAGAGGACTGTTCACCCTTCAGAGCCTGGGTCCTCTCTAGGTTTCTTCCTAGGTTCCTGCCTTTTCTCCTAGCTACCTCGCTTCTACATCTGCATTGTTTTCTGTTTGGGGTTTTAGGCTGGGTTTCTATATAGCACTTTGTAACATCGGCTGATGTAAAAAGGGCTTCATAAATACATTTGATTGATTTATTGATTGATTGTGGACGACGAGCACATGAGCATGCAGATGAGCTTCCCTGAGATGGTTTATGCAGAAATTCTGGGCTGGCATGGACTGTGGTTGTTAGGCCGGTTAGACGTACTGCCAAATTCTCTAAAATGATGTTGTAGGCGGCTGATGGTAGAGAAATGAACATTAAATTATCTTGCAACAGCTCTGGTGGACATTCCTGCAGTCAGCATGCCAATTGCACGCTCCCTCAACACTTGAGACATCTGTGGCATTTTGTTGTGTGACAAAACTGCACTTTTTAGAGTGGCCTTTAATTGTCCCCAGCACAAGGTACACCTGTGTAATGATCATGCTGTTTAATCAGCTTCTTGATATGCCACACCTGTCAGGTGGATGGATTATCTTGGCAAAGGAGAAATACTCTGTGACTGGGATGTAAACAAATTTGTGCACACAATTTGAGAAAATACACCTTTTCTGTGTATAACATTTCTGGGAACTTTTATTTCAGCTCATGAAACATGGCAACAATAAGTTACCTGTTGTGTTTATATTTTTGTTCAGTGTAGCTTTGATATCAGTAGACAGCGCAGAAAGATTACCCCATAAACACATGCTAATCCTATTAGAAACGGACAGCCTGTATGCATAGCCAACCAGATTTGAAAAAACACGCAGCTTCATTAGTTGCTATGGCTTTGTTTTCAACTGTCCGGAACATTGGCGACTAAGCAGATTGATTCATGGCATTTTATTTTTCATAGCAGTGTGGGACACCCTGGAGTCTTTAGATATATGTCCTCTAATTAGACTGAGTCGCCTAATGAGGCTAATTTGGGCTTGGAAAACGAATAAAGTGGATCTAACAGAGAGGTGAGGCCATGTGGTAATTAGACAACTTACCAGACAAGCAGTATTTTCTCGCCATGCTACTGGCTGCTTCAGCATCAGAAAACATTGTTAAGCGTCTTAATTATCCAAGATGAATTTGTCAGCTGCAGCCTCAATTGATCAATATTGATCCATCTGAGACACTTCTGCCAGCTGATGAAATCCAATGGGTCTGGGTGGTATAATAGGCTCTAATCAATTGTGAACACTCAAGCACCACTTGGGCTCTCCCAGGTTGGTGTTGAAGTTGTGCAAATGCAGTAAACATGGACAGGCATCATGAGCTCATGTTTCATGCTGGATATATTTTAGGAAAATATTTGTAATTTTGACTTGAATGTGTACGTTTTAACTCAAATCTTCACATAAGTTAGCAATAGATTTCAAGTCCTGGTTTGTACAGTGTCAGAATACACCCCAAAGTGTAAACGTTTTTGATGGAGGAACATTTGGAAGGACAGAGAGTTATAGCTGCAGGAGGACTTTTTTATATTGGCTAGGCACCTCTGTAAAAGCTAGACCCCTCAGACTCAACTCTGGACCTCACAGCCAGTTCCTCTGCATTTTTAATTGTTCCCCTCTAATCAGAGACTGATTTAGTGGGTGTAATTCATTATCAGGTAGAATAGAAAACCAACCGGCTCTGGGCCTCCTAGGGTAAGAGTTGAATACCCCTGCACTAGACCAACTAAGGAGCATGACGCAAGCTTCTGTAAACTGTATCCGTCCAGCAGTAATAAAGAACAGAGTCAAACAAAGTCACAAAAGTAGCTCTAACTTCCCCATATTTCATTACATCTTGGGATCCAATTCATCACCAATTTGTTTTCTGTGCAGCAAAATACTTTATAATTGTGAATGTGACCTAAGACTGATCATAGGCAACACTACAATGACTTGAGAAATTGGCTACTAATTCCATTTTCCAATAACTAAAGCTGCCCTAATACCTGTGTATTGATGTGTTTAAAATGCAGTATAAGTACACAACTAAACCTTCTTGCACAATTTAAAGGATTTTTTAAAGAAACGCACATTTGAGTTGAGCTAGAATCCGTAGTTCAAACCGTATGTGAGCGGTCTCTCTGACTCTGATTTTTGAAAAAGCTGGGATGGGCATGGAGAAATGCAACCACTCTCAAATTCATAGACAGAGCTATGGACTCAAGGACTGACCATCAACTATAGTTTTAGCAATGGTTTGAGGCTATACCTTCTTTTTTACATTTACATTGTTTACAAACATTGGCGTTAAACAAGCTTATATTTTGGGTTCTAATCCGTTTTTTTCCTAACACCTAACTCTGAAATTCCTCCTGACTTCAGAGTCTGGAATGGCTCTTTTGATGTTGTCGGCACAAATTGTCAATAATGAAGGGGGTTGTGCTTCTACTAGTTGGTTCTCCTCCATGTCTTTCTCACTCAAACACCCACACCTACCCAAACTAGAAACCGTGGATAGATGGCAGCATTCGTGCAAAACTGAAAGCACGAACCACTGCATTTAACCATGGTAAGGTGACTGGGAATATGGTTGAATACAAACAGTGTAGTTATTCCCTCCGTAATGCAATCAAATAGGCAAAACATCAGTACAGAGACAATTCAACGACTCCGACACAAGACGCATGTGGCAGGGTCTACAGACAATCACGGATTAAAAAGGAAAAACTAGCCACGTTACAGACCACGACGTCTTGCTCCAGGACAAGCTAAACACCCTCTTCGCCTGCTTTGAGAATAACACAGTCCCACGGACGCGGCCCGCTCCCAAGGACTGTGGTCTCTCCTCCTCCTTGAAGTCAACAAAAGGAAGGAGCTGATCGTGGACTTCAGGAAACCGTTGAAGGAGCACGCCCCCTATCTACATCGACTGGACCGCAGTGAAGAAGATGGAAAGCGTCCGCTTACACATCACTGACAATCTGAAATGGTCCACCCACACAGACAACCTCAGGAGGCTGAATTCATTTGGCTTGTCCCCAAGACCCTCACAAACTTTTACAGATGCACAATCGAGAGCATCCTGTCGGGCTGTATCACCACCTGGTACTGCAACGCCCGCAACCGCAGGGCTCTCCAGAAGGTGGTGCGGTCTGCCTAATGCATCACCGGGGGCAAACTACCTGCCCTCCAGGACACCTACAGCACCCAATGTCACAGGAAGGCCAAAAATATCATCAAGGACATCAACCACCCGACCCACAGCCTGTTCATCCCGCTATCATCCAGTAGGTGAGGTCAGTACAGATGCATCAAAGCAGGCACCGAGAGCTTGAAAAACAGCTTCTATCTCAAGGCTATCAGACTGTTCAATAGCCATCACTAGCCGGCTACCACCCGGTTACTCAACCCTGCACCTTAGAGGCTACTGCCCTATATACAGTGCCTTGCGAAAGTATTCGGCCCCCTTGAACTTTGCGACCTTTTGCCACATTTCAGGCTTCAAACATAAAGATATAAAACTGTATTTTTTTGTGAAGAATCAACAACAAGTGGGACACAATCATGAAGTGGAACGACATTTATTGGATATTTCAAACTTTTTTAACAAATCAAAAACTGAAAAATTGGGCGTGCAAAATTATTCAGCCCCCTTAAGTTAATACTTTGTAGCGCCACCTTTTGCTGCGATTACAGCTGTAAGTCGCTTGGGGTATGTCTCTATCAGTTTTGCACATTGAGAGACTGAATTTTTTTCCCATTCCTCCTTGCAAAACAGCTCGAGCTCAGTGAGGTTGGATGGAGAGCATTTGTGAACAGCAGTTTTCAGTTCTTTCCACAGATTCTCGATTGGATTCAGGTCTGGACTTTGACTTGGCCATTCTAACACCTGGATATGTTTATTTTTGAACCATTCCATTGTAGATTTTGCTTTATGTTTTGGATCATTGCCTTGTTGGAAGACAAATCTACGTCCCAGTCTCTGAGACATACCCCAAGCAACTTACAGCTGTAATCGCAGCAAAAGGTGGCGCTACAAAGTATTAACTTAAGGGGGCTGAATAATTTTGCACGCCCAATTTTTCAGTTTTTGATTTGTTAAAAAAGTTTGAAATATCCAATAAATGTCGTTCCACTTCATGATTGTGTCCCACTTGTTGATTCTTCACAAAAAAAAATCAGTTTTATATCTTTATGTTTGAAGCCTGAAATGTGGCAAAAGGTCGCAAAGTTCAAGGGGGCCGAATACTTTCGCAAGGCACTGTACATAGACATTGAATCACTGGCCACTTTAATAATAGAACACTAGTCACTTTAACGATGTTTACATACTGCTTTACTCATTTCATATGTACATACTGTATTCTATTCTACTGTATTTTAGTCTATGCCACTCCGACATTGCTCGTCCTAATATTTATATCTTTCTTATTTCCAATATTTTACTTTTAGTTTTGTGTGTATTGTTGTGAATTAGACACTACTGTAGTTAGATACTACTGCACTTTTGAAGCAAGGAACGCTTGTTTACAGTACAAATCGAATGCCAATGAAAACAGCTTTTATAGTTATTTGACAAGCTGTACCTACAGTAAACTGTAGGCTACTGACACCTGCCTAGTGCCTATAATACCATGTAAGCACAGGTATCAACTGTTTTAAGCCAGATAAAAGTAATAACTTGCTTGAGGTAAATACACTTCACTGAAGTCATTTTCATTCTCTGAATTCCCTCGTGTAGCATAGATAATAGATATTAAATTCTGTACGAAATTACAAATTAATTTCAATAGATCATTGTCTGTACAAACAGATTATCATTATCTATCATTCAATGAAAATAAGTTATAATCATCACAGATATATTAAAGTACTGTACTTTTTTAAGGAATTGCTAAAATGAAGTGAGTTTCCCTGAGGATTTTCCTGAGAGTGAATGTTTGCATCAGCACTCCTTATGAAGTAGTTTGATTTGTTTTTTTCCACTACAGACAAATTCCTGATTCATCACAAAGCAGCGCAAAAAGATGCAGGTGTAAAGCTAACTCAGAAGTTACCCTTTTCTTTCAACCCATTTGGCTGTCTGAGACAATCCAGTATTGTTGTTTCTGGGCCTTTACCCAGAACAAAATGAATTTCACTTTGCTCCCCAAGTTAAACGCCTCCTAGTAAAATAGTTTATATGGGATATGAATGGAGTAATGAACTCCATGCACAGTTAAACAATGCACTGTGAACATTAGCAAAATTTGCACATCTGGAGCAGAGATTATGCATTGATTTTAATCAGGCATCTCCTCCTCCACACCCTGCTTTTTCCAGCTGGGGAAAGCAGCCACTCTTCCCCCTCTATTATGAGCTTCTAGTCAGAAATTCTGTGGCCGTGTTTGAGAGCATCAACTGTGGTCAGTCGCTGGTTGAGAGACTGATCTATAAATAATGAGTAGTTATTTAGGATGCAAAGTGATTTGTAGACCTGTCAGTCTTTAACATGGCCATATGCAGTAAGATCCAAAAGTATTGAGACAGTGACACATTCTTAAGTTGTTTGGGATCTGCACTCCAGCGCTTTTGATTTTAAATTATACGATGGTGATTAGGTTAAAGTGTAGACTGTCAGCTTTAATTTGAGAGTATTTTCATCCATATCGGTTGAACCGTTTAGAAATTAGAGCACTGTACATAGTCGTCCCCCCCCCCCCCATTTTAAAG